>NC_053022.1:437983864-438283864 GCF_003073215.2 Triticum urartu | reverse complement strand
TATATAACATGTAGAGTAAAAAAGAGATGCAACAAGTGTACAACCTCTTTGGCGAAGCCATGTCGATCTCAGCGTGATTGGGTTGGCCGGTGAGGATGCTCCAGCTGACTTGGCTGTCGGAGGAGGGGAAGAAGATCTTAGGCGTCTGGAGATGGAGCCCGAGGTACTGCTCCACTGTGATGGAGGGTTTCATCGTTGGAGCAGCTCCGGTGAGTTGTACGACGCCGAGGCTGAAGCAGGACAAGAGAGACAACGAACAATGTTAACCTGAGTAGAATTCTAATAGCATCTCCAATACATGAAGTAAAATACATAACCACAAAGTTCTAGATGTAAAATACATCAGCCGCTCATCTCTGAACTTAACTGTCGAAACTGAATTTAACTGTCGAAACTGAACTTAACTGTCGAAACTGAATTTTGCTGTCGAAACTGAACGCACTAGCAAGGTGAGGCTACACGTCGGTCGACTGACTTTTTCATCTCTGGTCAGTCAATTTTGCAGCCATTGGATACGAAATCAAGGGCCTGCAGTTCATCCTCCACCCCCCCTGAGCCGCAGCCAACCGGCCAAACAGCAGCTCCGCCGCCCGCGCCGAAACACCCCGCCGGTCCGCCGCCCGGCCATCCCTCCTAGCCCCCCCCACCCCCCCCCATGCCGAGCTTTTTCTCCGGCAATCCCCATGCCACCGCCCTGCCAATGCCCCGCCACCGCCGGCGACCACCGCCCCCATCCTGAACCCTAAGATAGATAGTGGGGCACCTCTCCGGCAAGCCCCCTCCCCGTTGTGGCTAGTTCTTCCTTCACCCCGGCGAGCCCCCCCACCCCACCCCCTGAAAATTGACTGACCCAAAAGTCGATTCAGTCGATTGAAGTGTAGCTAAATCGGAGCAGCATCGCAAGCAAGAGCAAGAGCGAGAGCAGCGCGAGCAAGAGCAATAGCAAGAGCAGACCAGGCAGGGGACCGAGAGCAAGAGCAGAGCAGCAGCGAGAGTGAGAGCTAAAGCAGCAGCAGCTCCTACTGATGTGGACGTCGCCGCCGAGGGAGCGACGCCGTGCAGGAAGTGGCCGGCGACGCTGCCGTGGATGGAGCCGCGCCTTGTCGGCTCGGGACCGAGCGCCGGCAGCACCGTGAGATCGAATCAATAAGAAAATGCGGTGATTAGTGTACAACCTCTTTGGTGGCGCCGATTAGGCTGCAGCTTCATCTGAGGAAACGGTGATGATGATGCTCTTCTGGTGGTGCAGGTGAAGACGGCGGTGTGGGAATGGAGGTGGCGCGAAATACGAGGGGAACGTCGGGGCAGCTCCTTGGAGGTGGAGGACGGGGTGGCTGAACCGGCGGGATGATGAGATCGACGACGGATCCTCATCCGGTACGGTGGATGAGGGACGCCGAGGTGTTGCTATGGACGACATCGTCGGGGAAGAGGCTCCGGTTGGGTGGCAGATGGAGCAGGGTGTGGGGTTTCATCGCGGATTTTCGCGGCCTCATTGTACGAATGGGTGGGCGGATGGGATGGCAGTGGGGAACCATGGCTTAGAGACGCGCTTGTCCGAAATGTGGGGTAAGTTACGAAAGTACCCCCACCGATCTGAGGCGGTTCTTTCGGTTCAGGGGTACCACGGGCATTTCGCGTGTCGGGATTTCACAGGAGGTGGGAGTTTGCGCGCGCATTGTAATTTCGGAATAGCAAGGCGCGGGTTGAGATGGAGGGAGTTGTCGAAGCACAACGAGACAAATATATATCTTAAATATTTCGGGCTAACAAGGCGCGGGTTGAAGAGGCGGGAGTTTCGTAGCACGATAGACAAAGACGCTAGCTTGAATTTTCGGCATAACAAGGCGCTGCTTGAAATTTCAGAAGAACAAGCTTAACGTGTGCCCAAAAAAAAGACAATTTGCACCTCAACACGCACAACACACACACAAACACCATTTAGACTAGAGTAAGGTACACGTGCATTGCACGCATGAGATTTGGCAACCAAATTATGAATAAATATCGTATTATAGCATGCAAGCTTTGAGTCATATATGCATGATGTAGATGTTCATTTAATTCTTATAGTTCATTTCATTCAAAATCATCTAGTTTTTATAAGAAAGCTAATCTATTTTAAGATTCATGGAATTGTGCGTCGTAAGACATAAAGTAAAAACAAATAATGGCAAATCATGTAGAAAAAAATTTGGGAAATTCTGATACGGAAGATTCTAGAACAAATAATAAGTGCTTGTGTTTTGATGTTTGTGCATTATGCTTAAGTTCAACCATGGAGTCTTCTAGATTATACATGTGGCGAAATCTGGTGGAATCTAGATGATATCCAACAGCCAGTAGTGCTCAAATTTGCCATCTTTGGACCATCGGATTCGCCTCATCCAACGACCATCTTTCAAAGTTAAAGTTACCCACACACAATATAAAAAAATATAAAATATTATATATAGGGGTATAGATATACATATGTGATGCGAAAGCCGCCCATCATCTCCAATTAGAATAGTGTGTCCATGCGCGGATGCGACGTGGCCAAATGATGTCTGCCATCGGTATCTCAAATTCAAATCAGTCTGACCTTGTTCAATGTGTATACATTACAACATGCTCGTTTCCAAACCACACCTCACAGATCTCCGTTATATTCATGCATGCATGGGTTTCAAACATCAGGATCTCTTATCCAAATATTTGAATTAAACTTTACATTGATTATGACCTCACCTATTCTTTTACACCCACACAGTAGTCTTCTCTTTATAATTGTACCACTAACTTTCTCTCATGCATGCATGCACACACACTACCAGTCGACATTATCCATCGCACGTATGCAATCTTTTTCTTCAGGTCTGTCTCCCATGAAGGCACACACCCACACACATCCCCCTCTCCATCATATCGGGCATTCTTTATCTCTCACGCGTGCATACGCAACGATCGATGTTCCTCTATGTATGTGTGTATATAGCTAGGTCTTTCATAGTTTTCCACACAAACTGATCAATCGATATATCCAGTGAGGTCTCACCCTCTTTCCCATGTCCACATCGATCAATCTATACCTCTCTATATAGGATTAACATATATAGCTAATACACCCACATTAATTATATATCCAACGTCCCCATCTCATCATCCATGCCTTCCGCTTCATCTCTCAGACGTGTGCACAATGGCAAAGATAGGGGGCAGTAAGGGCCCTGCCCCCTCCCCCCTAACATCACTATATATCGAGGCTAATATGAATGTGATCATTCGAAAATTGCTGCTAAAAATGGTTTAAGTTCATGAATTGACCCTCCTCGTAAAGGATTAGCAATGCTTGGCCCCCTAGCTCATTTATTTTTCATGGCTCCGCCACTGCGCGCAACAACGCACGTGTTCGCCCCCTCTCTCTAAATATCGATCTCGCACTTGTGCATTCCTTCATAGTCTCCCTCCACTCGGCCCCTCGCACCATCTTCTAGCCCCCTGCCGGATTTTGCCACATGTACAATCTAGCAAACTCCATGGTTGAACTTAAGCATAATGCACAAACATCAAAACAATAGTGGTTCTCTTTTGTTCTAGAATCTTCCATATCATAACTGCCCAAACTTTTTTTCTAGTTGAATTGCCATTATTTGTTTTTACTTTATGCTTTACAACGCACAATTCCATGAATCATAAAATAGATTAAGGGCTTCTTTGATTCAAAGGATTCTCAAAGGAATTTTGGAGGATTCTAATCATTAGGAATTTTTCCTATCTTGGTTGTTTGATTCGTAGGATTGTAAACCATAGGAATTTTTCCATATGATTCATTTGCACTAGATTTCATAGGAAACATCCCATCCACTCAAACCTCTTTGAAAGAATTCTACATTTTTCTATGCACAATCAAACACTCGTACAATCCTGTAGGATTCAAGACGACATTCCACTATAATCCCATGTTTTCCTATTCCCGCGTTCTTAGTTTTTTTATAAAAACTAATTGATTTTGAATGAGATGAACTATAAGAATTAAACGAAGGGCTACATCAGGCATATATGACTCAGAGCTTACATGCTATAGTGTGGTATTTATTCATAATTTGGTTGCAAAATCTGATGCGTGCAATGCACATGTACCTTACTAGTACTTCGAGTATGTGCAAAACACGTAAATTAGAACACCAATGGCACGCTACACAGTGTCTCTCTTATAGTTCATGAAACCATGTGGCACATGTGGAGGCGTTGTCGCGACCTCCTTGCGTGGATTGATCACAGTGACGTGTTGCTAGTTCTAGAAGAATGTACTCGTCCTCCCTGAGCCATACTGGCGGTACATCCACGAAGCGAAGATGTACACGCACGCCACGCACGCATTCATTCCCTCGCACGCACACACGGGTACACGGGTGGACGCAATTTTGTACCAAGATCCACCCCATGTGATAATTTGACGCGTGTAAAGTCGTTCACTTCATTGATGGTCAATTAATATAGCGCATGCAAATTGAGTGGACGTGAGGGCGGAAGAAAGACATTATTACTCCATTGCGCGCATGCGAGTAGTTAAATCGTGGGTTCCTAGTAGTACTTCCATTGGTCTCCTTCGTATTTTTTGCCAATTTTTGATAGTAACATAATATTTACGCATTTGAGCAGTGTAGTACTTGAAATTTGTGTTCCGCTAAACTCATCGGGAGCCGTTTCGGGCCTCGAAACCAAAACCACCAATTAATCTTTACCTTCTTCCCATCACATTCGAAAGCCTGCTCACACCTACTAGTACGTACCAAACCTGAACGTGTTCCCACTATGCAGGTATTAGTACTAATGCTAGTACTTAGGTTATAAAAAGGGGAACTACCTAACCGAAAATTACTCTACCTTTCCTCCTCATAAGTGCTTCTTCTTCGTCCGTCGTTGCCATGGCCGGTGAGCAGAGCTCTAGGTCGAGAACTACTCGTAACAAGGGAGAGGCAACCAAGGCTGCAGAAAAAAAGATCTCTCACGGGCAGGCGATGGCTCCCAGGAGCGCCCTAGCCGCGGAGGCGAACATGCCGAGCCGGCGGAGCTGGAGTCGTTATCCCTCGACGGCATGCCCGATCAGCTCAATAAGCACCTCAATAAGCAGAAGGAGTTCATCCAAGGCTTGATGGAGTTGCTGAAGGAGAGCCTCAACTACATGCCCACTGAGCTCAATCAGCAAGGGGGTTAACCGCCGGCTTGGTGATGCTGCTGAAGAAGAGCATTGCCTCGGAGAAGAAGGCGACCGGCGAAATCCTGCGACTTCAGGAGGACAAGGCGAAGCTCTGCCACGAGATGAACCTGTTGAAGGAGAAGAACGCCGGCTGGAAGAAGCTGCATGAGAATAGTAGTTCCTCGATGAAGATGTTGCAGGCCTTCGTCATGGAACAGAAGGAGGAGTTGGCGAAGCTCCGCATCAAGCACCTGGCTGCTGTCAAGGTACGTAATGCGGCCGTGGAACAGATGATGAAGGATCGCATCGATAAATCCCGCGTCATGGACAGAATGAAGAAGATGGCAGAGGAGACGTGCAAGGAGATGGAGGTCGTGGAGGCGATGAAGAAGCAGTTACGACTCCGCGGCGAATTAGATCATTTGGGGTGATAATCTTCCTTCTTCTTTTGCTCCTGTGTTTCATCTTTTGCTTCGGGTGTTTCGTGATGTCTACTACACAACCTTATTCTTGTAGACTTTGTTGGGCCTCCAAGTGCAGAGGTTTGTAGGACAGTAGCAAATTTCCCTCAAGTGGATGACCTAAGGTTTATCCATCCGTAGGAGGCGTAGGATGAAGATGGTCTCTCTCAAGCAACCCTGCAGCCAAATAACAAAGAGTCTCTTGTGTCCCCAACACACCCAATACAATGGTAAATTGTATAGGTGCACTAGTTCAGCGAAGAGATGGTGATACAAGTGCAATATGGATAGTAGATAATAGTTTTTGTAATCTGAAAATATAAAAACAGCAAGGTAAAAAATGATAAAAGTGAGCGTAAACGGTATTGCAATGTGTTGAAACAAGGCCTAGGGTTCATACTTTCGCTAGTGCAAGTTCCCTCAACAATAATAACATAATTGGATCACATAACTATCCCTCAACATGCAACAAAGAGTCACTCCAAAGTCACTAATAGCGGAGAACGAACGAAGAGATTATGGTAGGGTACGAAACCACCTCAAAGTTATTCTTTCCAATCAATCTGTTGGGCTATTCCTATAAGTGTCACAAACAGCCCTAGAGTTCGTACTAGAATAACACCTTAAGACACAAATCAACCAAAACCCCATGTCACCTAGATACTCCAATGTCACCTCAAGTATCCGTGGGTATGATTATACGATATGCATCACACAATCTCAGATTCATCTATTCAACCAACACAAAGGACCTCAAAGAGTGCCCCAAAGTTCTACCGGAGAATCATGACGAAAACATGTGCCAACCCCTATGCATAGGTTCATGGGCGGAACCCGCAAGTTGATCAGCAAAACATACATCAAGTGAATCACGTGGTATCCCATTGTCACCACAGATACACACGGCAAGACATACATCAAGTGTTCTCAAATCTTTAAAGACCCAACTGATAAGATAACTCCGAAGGGGAAACTCAATCCATTACAAGAGAGTAGAGGGGGGAAGAAACATCATAGGATCCAAATATAATAGCAAAGCTCGCGATACATCAAGATCGTATCATCTCAAGAACACGAGAGGGAGAGAGAGAGAGAGATCAAACACATAGCTACTAGTACATACCCTCAGCCCCGACGGAGAACTACTCCCTCCTCGTCATGGAGAGCACCGGGATGATGAAGATGGACACCGGAGAAGGATTCCCCCTCCGGCAGGGTGCCGGAACGGGTCTAGATTGGTTTTCGGTGGCTACGGAGGCTTCTGGCGGTGGAACTCCCGATCTATTGTCTGTTCTAGAAGTTTTAGGATACGTAGGTATATATGGGTGAAAGAAGTACGTCGGTGGACCGAAGGGGGGCCACAAGGCAGGGGGCGCGCCCCCCACCCTCGTGGGCACCTCCCTTCTTTCCTGACGTGCACTCTAAGCTTTTCCGGTAGCTTTCCTTCCAAAAATAACTTCTCTAGTTGATTTCATTCCGTTTTGACTCCGTTTGATATTCCTTTTCTTCGAAACACTGAAATAGGCAAAAAAACAGCAAATCTAGGCTGGGCCTCCGATTAATAGGTTAGTCCCAAAAATAATATAAAAGTGGATGATAAAGCCCAATGTTGCCCAAAACAGTAGATAACATAGCATGGAGCAATCAAAAATTATAGATACGTTGGAGACGTATCAAGCATCCCCGAGCTTAATTCCTACTCGTCCTCGAGTAGGTAAATGATAAAAACAGAATTTTTGATGCGGAGTGCTACTTGGCATAATTTCAATGTAATTCTTCTTAATTGTGGCATGAATATTCAGATCCGAAAGATTCAAGACAAAAGTTCATATTGACATAAAATTAATAATACTTCAAGCATAATAACTAAGCAATTATGTCTTCTCAAAATAACATGGCCAAAGAAAGTTATCCCTACAAAATCATATAGTCTGGCTATGCTCCATCTTCACCACACAACATATTTAAATCATGCACAACCCCGATGACAAGCCAAGCAATTGTTTCATACTTTTGATGTTCTCAAACCTTTTCAATCTTCACGCAATACATGAGCGTGAGCCATGGATATAGCACTATAGGTGGAATAGAATGGTGGTTGTGGAGAAGACAAAAAGGAGAAGATAGTCTCACATCAACTAGGCATATCAACGGGCTATGGAGATGCCTATCAATAGATATCAATGTGAGTGAGTAGGGATTGGCATGCAACGGATGCACTAGAGCTATAAGTGTATGAAAGCTCAAAAAGAAACTAAGTGGGTGTGCATCCAAGTTGCTTGCTCACGAAGACCTAGGGCATTTTGGGGAAGCCCATTATTGGAATATACAAGCCAAGTTCTATAATGAAAAATTCCCACTAGTATATGAAAGTGACAACATAGGAGACTCTCTATCATGAAGATCATGGTGCTATTTTGAAGCACAAGTGTGGTAAAAGGATAGTAGCATTGTCCCTTCTCTCATTTTCTCTCATTTTTTTTGGGCCTTCTCTTTTTTATTTGGGCTTCTTTGGCCTCTTTTATTTATTTATTTTCGTCCGGAGTCTCATCCCGAGTTGTGGGGGAATCATAGTCTCCATCATCCTTTCCTCACTGGGACAATGCTCTAATAATGATGATCATCACACTTTTATTTTCTTCCAACTCAAGAATTACAACTCGATACTTAGAACAAGATCTGACTCTATATGAATGCCTCCGCCGGTGTACCGGGATGTGCAATGACCCATGAGTGACATGTATGAAATAATTATGAATGGTGGCTTTGCCACAAATACGATGTCAACTACATGATCATGCAAAGCAATATGACAATGATGAAGCGTGTCATAATGACGGAACGGTGGAAAGTTGCATGGCAATATATCTCGGAATGGCTATGGAAATGCCATAATAGGTAGGTATGGTGGCTGTTTTGAGGAAGGTAAATGGTGGGTTTATGGTACCGGCGAAATTTGCGCGGTACTAGAGAGGCTAGCAATGGTGGAAGGGTGAGAGTGCGTATAATCCATGGACTCAGCATTAGTCATAAAGAACTCACATACTTATTGCAAAAATTTATTAGTTATCGAAACAAAGTATTACGTGGATGCTCCTAGGGGGATAGATTGGTAGGAAAAGACCATCGCTCGTCCCCGACCGCCACTCATAAGGAAGGCAATCAATAAATAAATCATGCTCCGACTTCATCACATAACGGTTCACCATACGTGCATGCTATGGGAATCGCAAACTTCAACACAAGTATTTCTCAAATTCACAACTACTCAACTAGCATGACTCTAATATCACCATCTTCATATCTCAAAACAATCATCAAGTATCAAACTTCTCATAGTATTCAATGCACTTTATATGAAAGTTTTTATTATATCCCTCTTGGATGCCCATCATATTAGGACTAGCTTCATAACCAAAGCAAACTACCATTCTGTTCTAAAGACTCTCAAAATGATATAAGTGAAGCATGAGAGATCAATTATTTCTTCAAAATAAAACCACCATCATTCTCTAAAAAGATATAAGTGAAGCACTAGAGCAAATGACAAACTACTCCGAAAGATATAAGTGAAGATCAATGAGTAGTCAAACAATTATGCAACTATATGAAGACTCTCTAACATTAAAGAATTTCAGATCTTGGTATTTTATTCAAACAGAAAGCAAATCCTAACAAAATAAATTGACGCTCCAAGCAAAACACATATCATGTGGTAAATAAAAATATAGCTCCAAGTAAAGTTACCGATGAACGAAGACAAAAGAGGGGATGCCTTCCGGGGCATCCCCAAGCTTAGGCTCTTGGTTGTCCTTGAATATTACCTTGGGGTGCCTTGGGCATCCCCAAGCTTAGGCTCTTTCCACTCCTTATTCCATAATCCATCGAATCTTTACCCAAAACTTCAAAACTTCACAACACAAAACTTAAAGTAGAAAACTCGTGAGCTCCGTTAGTATAAGAAAATAAATCACCACTTCAAGGTACTGTAATGAACTCATTCTTTATTTATATTGGTGTTAAACCTACTGTATTCCAACTTCTCTATGGTTTATAAAATATTTTACTAGCCATAGATTCATCAAAATAAGTAAACAACACATGAAAAACAGAATCTGTCAAAAACAAAACAGTCTGTAGTAATCTGGAACAAACGTATACTTCTGGAACTCATAAAATTCTCAAATAAATTGCTGGACCTGAGTAATTTATCTATTAATCATCTGAAAAAAGAATTAACTGAATAGAACTTTCCAAATAAACATGGCAGCAATTCTCGTGAGCGCTAAAGTTTCTGTTTTTTACAGCATGATCAACAAGACTTTCCCCAAGTCTTCCCAAAGGTTCCACCTGGCACAACATTAATTAAAACATAAAACCACATATAATCAGAGGCTAGATGAATTATTTATTACTAAACAAGAACAAAAATCAAGGATTAAAAATAAAAATTGGGTTGCCTCCCAACAAGCGCTATCGTTTAACACCCCTAGCTAGGCATGATGATTTCAATGATGCTCACATAAAAGATAAGAATTGAAACATAAAAAGGGCATCATGAAGGATATGACTAGCACATTTAAGCCTAACCCACTTCCTATGCATAGGGATTTTGTGAGCTAACAACTTATGGGAACAATAATCAACTAGCATAGGAAGGCAAAACAAGCATAACTTCAAAATTTTAAGCACATAGAGAGGAAACTTGATATTATTGCAATTCCTACAAGCATATATTCCTCCCTCATAATAATTTTCAGTATCATCATGAATGAATTCAACAATATAACCAGCACCTAAAGCATTATTTTCATGATCTACAAGGATAAAAATTTTACTACTCTCCACACAAGCAAAATTCTTCTCAATCGGAATAGTGGGAGTATCATAAGAGACTCGAATACTATAAATTGTTTCCACATTAAAAGAGTAATGTTCGGAGAAGGGGTAATCATAATCATGACAAGTTTTATAAATATAATCACTACTTTTTATAGCATAAGTATCATCACAATAATCATAATAAGTAGGAGGCATGCTATCATCATTATAAATTTGCATATCAAAACTTGGGAGACTAAAAATATCATATTCATCAAACATAGCATCCCCAAGCTTGGGACAAACATTAATTGCAGCAAATATATTCTCAAAAAAATCATCTTCATCAAACATAGCATCCCCAAGCTTGGGCCTTTTCATATCATAAGCATAATCATTCCCATCAATAATAGTATGGATAGCACCAATAGTATAGCAATTATCATATTCTTCCAAGCAAGTGCCAAAAAGATTTTCAAGATCATAAGAAGTATCATTATCTTCCACAATTATATTTTCATGAGGCACAATAGTAATAGGAGCAGCACTATTTGGGAGAGATATCTTTTTACCTCTCTTCCTTTTTCTTTTCTTCTTCTTCACCACATCATGTGTGGGTTCAATCCTCTTTTTGGAGCTCCTTATTAATGAGATTGGTTGAATAGGATGCTCCTCCTCATTACTTGATTCATCATAAGAAATAATAGGAGGATATTGAGAAGTCTCCTCCCTTTCATTAGTATTCTCTTCATCTTCTATTTGTTTTCTTTTCTTTATGTAGTTGGCAATATAAGGATTTTGAATACAATTCACCGCATAATACATATAAATTTCCTCTAGATCAAAATCAAGAAGTTTATAACAGGAAAATTCTGGAAGATGCTTAGTTATACGTTTCATTTCTTCGTAACCCATAAGCAAACTAAGTTCATTATAATGTGTAAGGGAAATCAAGTCATCACAATTTTTGGGCACGATACGATCATGAAACAATTTGCATTGGGTATTGAAATGATCATGTTCATTGCAAAGCTCACAAGCATGGCCAACATAATTTAAATTTTCAGCACATTCATCTAGCTCTTCTTGCAACAATTTAGTTTCTAAGTACTTATGCTTCTTGCAATATCTATCTTCTCTATTTGGTGTGTACTTACAAACCCAATGCACTCCACAAAAATTGACATGTTTATAGGAGACATTTTCATCATAACTAGTGCAATCATCATTAGTAGCATGGATATTCAAAGAATTCGTACTAACAACATTGCAATCATGCTCATCATTCACATATTTTATGTCAAGCATTCTATGTAATTCTTCTTCTAGCATTTGAGCACAATTTTCCTTTCCATCATACTCACAAAAGATATTAAAAAGATGAAGCGTATGAGGTAGACTCAATTCCATTTTTATATAGTTTTCTTTTATAGACTAAACTAGTGATAAAACAAGAAACTAAAAGACTCGATTGCAAGATCTAAAGATATACCTTCAAGCACTCACCTCCCCAGCAATGGCGCCAGAAAAGAGCTTGATGTCTACTACACAACCTTCTTCGTGAAGACTTTGTTGGGCCTCCAAGTGCAGACGTTTGTAGGACAGTAGCAAATTTCCCTCAAGTGGATGACCTAAGGTTTATCCATCCGTAGGAGGCGTAGGATGAAGATGGTCTCTCTCAAGCAACCCTGCAACCAAATAACAAAGAGTCTCTTCTGTCCCCAACACACCCAATACAATGGTAAATTGTATAGGTGCACTAGTTCGGCGAAGAGATGGTGATACAAGTGCAATATGGATAGTAGATAATAGTTTTTGTAATCTGAAAATATAAAAACAGCAACGCAACAAATGATAAAAGTGAGCGTAAACAGTATTGCAATGTATTGAAACAAGGCCTAGGGTTCATACTTTCGCTAGTGCAAGTTCCCTCAACAATAATAACATAATTGGATCACATAACTATCCCTCAACATGCAACAAAGAGTCACTCCAAAGTCACTAATAGCGGAGAACGAACGAAGAGATTATGGTAGGGTACGAAACCACCTCAAAGTTATTCTTTCCAATCAATCCGTTGGGCTATTCCTATAAGTTTCACAAACAGCCCTAGAGTTCGTACTAGAATAACACCTTAAGACACAAATCAACAAAAACCCTAATGTCACCTAGATACTCCAACGTCACCTCAAGTATCCGTGGGTATGATTATACGATATGCATCACACAATCTTAGATTCATCTATTCAACCAACACAAAGGACCTCAAAGAGTGCCCCAAAGTTCTACCGGAGAATCACGATGAAAACGTGTGCCAACCCCTATGCATAGGTTCATGGGCGGAACCCGCAAGTTGATCACCAAAACATACATCAAGTGAATCACGTGGTATCCCATTGTCACCACAGATACGCACGGCAAGACATACATCAAGTGTTCTCAAATCTTTAAAGACTCAATCCGATAAGATAACTCCGAGGGGGAAACTCAATCCATTACAAGAGAGTAGAGGGGGGAAGAAACATCATAGGATCCAAATATAATAGCAAAGCTCGCGATACATCAAGATCGTATCATCTCAAGAACACGAGAGGGAGAGAGAGAGAGATCAAACACATAGCTACTAGTACATACCCTCAGCCCCGACGGAGAACTACTCCCTCCTCGTCATGGAGAGCACCGGGATGTTGAAGATGGCCACCAGAGAAGGATTCCCCCTCCAGCAGGGTGCCGGAACGGGTCTAGATTGGTTTTCGGTGGCTACGGAGGCTTCTGGCGGTGGAACTCCCGATCTATTGTCTGTTCTGGAAGTTTTAGGATACGTAGGTATATATGGGTGAAAGAAGTACGTCGGTGGACCGAAGGGGGCCACGAGGCAGGGTGGGCGCGCCCCGCACCCTCGTGGGCACCTCCCTTCTTTCCTGACGTGCACTCCAAGCTTTTCCGGTAGCTTTCCTTCCAAAAATAACTTCTCCAGTTGATTTCGTTCCGTTTCGACTCCGTTTGATATTCCTTTTCTTCGAAACACTGAAATAGGCAAAAAAAAACAGCAAATCTGGGCTGGGCCTCCGGTTAATAGGTTAGTCCCAAAAATAATATAAAAGTGGATGATAAAGCCCAATATTGCCCAAAACAGTAGATAACATAGCATGGAGCAATCAAAAATTATAGATACGTTGGAGACGTATCATTTCGCCGCACGTGTCACGTTCTCTGCGAGGCATGAATAGAACAATGGTTTTTTTTGAGAGAATGAATAGAACAATGCTAACAATGAGATGAATAGCAAATTAGATCATTTTTTATCGCCATATGGTATTGGGCTGCCGTGTTTCGTGCTCCTCCGTCGCAGTACTACTCCGGTGGAAAACTTGAGTATACCGCACGGTTCTTTGCTCCTCCTCGATCAGGTCATCAGCGCATTTATATGAGCAGTCAAATCAAAAGGCCCCGCCTTCCAGCAGTAATGAGCCGTCAAATCATAAAGGCCCTCGCCTCTCATGAAACCGACCAAGCTAGACTGCCCCGCCCTCTAGCCTTTTAAAAAATGTATACTTTTGTACAGCAGTAGTATCGATGGATTGCGCCATGGAGCAAAACTTGAAATTAAAAAAAGGTGGTACATATAGAGAGCGCTCGTCGCCAAATTATGCATATAGTACTATTAAAAGGCTAGTCACAATAATGGTGTCCAGCACAACCCACCCCTCAAATAAAACTAAGAGGGTGCTTGGATACGTTTTAGTCCCATGACTAAAAGTAGTGGGACTAAAACATGCTAGCCTCACCCATGCTTGGATTCAAATACTAAAAAGGCTAAAATCAAGTTAATGAGCATTTATTATCCTCCAAACCCTCCAATACAGAACTCGCATGTGTTAAAGGAGAGGAGTTAAATGAGTAGAGAGAGGACTAATCCACATTTTAGTAGGGGTACCTGATACGTCTCCGTCGTACTACTTTTCCAAACACTTTTGCCCTTGTTTTTGACTCTAACTTGTATGATTTGAATGGAACTAACCCAGACTGACGCTGTTTTCAGCATAATTGCCATGATGTTGTTTTATGTGCAGAAAACAAAAGTTCTCGGAATGACCTGAAACTCCATGGAATATCTTACAATAAATAATAAAAAATCCTCGCCAAAGATGAAGACCAGGGCGCCCACACCCTTGCCACGAGGGTGGGGGCGCGCCCTAGGGGGGTGGGCGCGCCCCCTACCTCGTGGGCCCCCTGGAGACCTCCCGACTCCAACTCCAATTCTATATAACTGCTTTCGTGGAGAAAAAAATGTGAGAGAAGAAATCATCGCGTTTTACGATACGGAGCCGCCGCCAAGCCCTAAAACCTCTCGGGGGGCTGATCTGGAGTCCGTTCGGGGCTCCGGAGAGGGGGATTCGTCGCCTTCGTCATCATCAACCAACCTCCATCACCAATTTCATGATGCTCACCGCCGTGCGTGAGTAATTCCATCGTAGGCTTGCTGGACGGTGATGGGTTGGATGAGATTTATCATGTAATCGAGTTAGTTTTGTTAGGGTTTGATCCCTAGTATCCACTATGTTCTGAGATTGATGTTGCTATGACTTTGCTATGCTTAATGCTTGTCACTAGGGCTCGAGTGCCATGATTTCAGATCTGAACCTATTATGTTTTCATCAATATATGAGTGTTCTTGATCCTATCTTGCAAGTCTATAGTCACCTATTATGTGTTATGATCCGTTAACCCCGAAGTGACAATAATCAGGATACTTACAGGTGATGACCGTAGTTTGAGGAGTTCATGTATTCACTATGTGCTAATGCTTTGTTCCGGTTCTCTATTAAAAGGAGGCCTTAATATCCCTTAGTTTCCATTAGGACCCCGCTACCACGGGAGGGTAGGACAAAAGATGTCATGTAAGTTCCTTTCCATAAGCACGTATGACTATATTCGGAATACATGCCCACATTACATTGACGAATTGGAGCTAGTTCTGTGCCACCCTATGTTATGACTGTTACATGATGAACCGCATCCGGCATAATTATCCATCATTGATCCAATGCCTACGAGCTTTCCATATACTGGTTTAGCTTATGTACTTTCCCATTGATATTGTTACAATCACTACAAAATACCAAAAACATTACTTTGCTTTCGTTACTCTTTTGTTACCGTTACCATCGCTATCATATTACTTTGCTACTAAACACTTTGCTGCAGATACTAAGTTTCTAGGTGTGGTTGAATTGACAACTCAGCTGCTAATACTTGAGAATATTCTTTGGCTCCCCTTGTGTTGAATCAATAAATTTGGGTTGAATACTCTACCCTCGAAAGCTGTTGCGATCCCCTATACTTGTGGGTTATCAAGACTAATTTCTGGCGCCGTTGCCAGGGAGCATAGCTCTATTCTTTGAGTCACTTGGGATTTATATCTGCTGGACACTATGAAGAATTTGAAAGACGCTAAGACAACAATTTATCCCTCAACTACGAGGGGAGGTAAGGAACTGCCATCTAGCTCTGCACTTGATTCACCTTCTGTTATGAGTAAGCTTGCGACACCTAAACCTGCTTCTACTATTCGTTCTGATATGTCGCATGTTATTGATGATGCTACTTCTTCTATACATGATACTTATGATGAACCTACTTCTATGCTTGATACTACTGTGCCACTTGGTGATTTTCTCGAGGAACGACTTGCTAGGGCTAGAGAGATTGAAAATATTGAATCTGATTATGATGATGAAAGTGATGATGAAGAATCACTTGTTATTCCTGAGGGTTATTTATTTGATCAAGAAGCTTCTTTAGCTATTTTAGCTTGCAAAGATAGATATGAACTCAAAAGGTTATTAGCTAAATGGAATAAGCAATCTCTAAATGCTAGGATGAGACCTAACCCTGCTTTTGCTACTTCACCTATCTGTGTTACTGATAAGGATTATGAATTCTCTGTTGATCCTGATATAATTACTTTAGTTGAATCTGATCCTTTTCATGGCTATGAATCTGAAACTGTTGTGGCACATCTTACTAAATTAAACGATATAGCCACCCTGTTCACTAACGATGAGAGATCTCTCTACTTTTATATCCTTAAAATATTTTCATTCTCATTAAAGGGTGATGCTAAGATATGGTTTAATTCTCTTGATCCTGGTTGTGTGCATAGTCCCCAGGATATGATTTACTACTTCTCTGCTAAATATTTCCCTGCTCATAAGAAACAAGCTGCTTTAAAGGAAATATACAACTTTGTCCAAATTAAAGAAGAGAGTCTCCCACAAGCTTGGGGGAGGCTTCTCAAGTTACTTAATGCTTTGCCTGATCATCCTCTTAAGAAAAATGAAATACTTGATATCTTTTATAATGGACTAACTGATGCTTCCAGAGATTACCTGGATAGTTGTGATGGTTCTCTTTTCAGGGAAAGAACACCGGATGGAGCTGAAATCATATTGAATAATATGTTGACAAATGAAAATAATTGGGCACCTCCTGAGCCAGCTCCTGCTCCAATTAATGATCCTATTCCTAAACCAACTCCGAAGAAGAGAGGTGTTCTATTTCTCAGTCCCGAAGATATGCAAGAGGCAAAGAAATCTATGAAAGAAAAAGGTATTAAAGCTGAAGATGTTAAGGAGTTACCTCCTATTAAAGAAATACATGGTCTTAATTTACCGCCTGCCGAAGAAACATATGATCTTGATCCTTTATTTAGTGAAGAACCTCCAGACCTCGATAACCCGACACGGGTAGTAAAGGTAAATTCTCTCTATAGATATGATAAAGCTGAAATCCCTCCTGCTAAAATTGCTAGTCAATGCTTGGATGAGTTTGATAATTTTATGTTTAAGCAAGAAGACTTCAATGCTTATTTTGGTAGACAATTAAAACAAGATGCTGATATGATTAAATACTTGGGTGATTATATGGCTAATATTAGAGGTGAACTTAAACTTATTAGTAAACATGCTTCTATGGTTACCACTCAAGTAGAACAAGTACTTAAAGCTCAAAAGGAATTGCTCAATGAGATGAATAGTAAGGAAAATAATTATGTTGTTAAAGTGGCTACTAGAACTGGTAGAATGACTCAGGAACCTTTGTATCCTGAAGGCCACCCTAAGAGAATTGAACAAGATTCCCAGAGAAATAATATTGATGCACCTAGTTCTTCTAAAAAGAAGAAAAAGAAAAATAACAGAACTGTGCAAACTTCTAGTGAACCTATTGCTGAACCACCTGATAATCCAAATGATATCTCTATGTCTGATGCTGAAACACAATCTGGCAATGAACATGAACCTACTAAAAATGTTAATGATGATGTTCATGATGATGCTCAACCTAGTAATGATAATGATGTAGAAATTGAACCTGTTGTTGATCTTGATAACCCATAATCAAAGAACCAACGTTATGATAAGAAAGACTTTGTTGCTAGGAAACATGGTAAAGAAAGAGAACCTTGGGTTCAGAAACCCATGCCTTTTCCTCCCAAACCATCCAAGAAAAAGGATGATGAGGATTTTGAGCGCTTTGCTGAAATGATTAGACCTATCTTTTTGCGTATGCGATTAACTGATATGCTCAAAACAAATCCTTATGCTAAGTATATGAAAGATATTATTACAAATAAAAGAAATATACCAGAAGCTGAAATTTCCACCATGCTTGCTAATTATACTTTTAAGGGTGGAATACCAAAGAAACTTGGAGATCCAGGAGTACCTACTATACCATGCTCCATTAAAAGAAACTATGTTAAAACTGCTTTATGTGATCTTGGAGCCGGTGTTAGTGTTATGCCTCTCTCTTTATATCGTGGACTTGATTTGAATAAGTTGACACCTACTAAAATATCTTTGCAAATGGTTGATAAATCAACTGCTATACCTGTCGGTATTTGTGAGGATGTGCCTGTTGTAGTTGCAAACGTTACTATTTTAACGGACTTTGTTATTCTTGATATTCCCGAGGACGATAGTATGTCTATTATTCTTGGAAGACCTTTTCTTAATACTGCAGGGGCTGTTATTGATTGCAACAAAGGCAATGTCACTTTTCATGTTAATGGTAATGAGCATACGGTACATTTTTCGAGGAAACAACCTCAAGTTCATAGTATCAATTCTATCGAAAAAATTCCATCGATTATATTTGGAGGTTTTGAATTTCCTCTTCCTACTGTCAAGAAGAAATATGATATACTTATTATTGGGGATGTGCATATCCCCGTTGAGGTAACCTAGTGTTATTATAAATTTCTCCGGTTTCATGTTAATCGAAATGAGTTTGTTAACAAGACTTGATCAACCTTGTTAGTGGATTCCTTTTGATGAGCATGAGATGGATGAAACTAGAAGCACAACCTTCTGTACCCTCTCTATACTTTCTGTTATTTAGTTGAAATAAAGTGAAAATAAATAATTTTCTGTCTGTTATCTGATTATCCGTGCAATATAAAAATACCTCGAAAATAAAAGTTCTCCAAATGCCCTGAAAATTAAATATGATTTTTTCTAGAATATTTGCGGATTTATGGAACAAAGAACACACCAGGGGGGCCAACCACCTTGCCACGACGGTGGAGGGCGCGCCCACCCCCCTAGGGCACGCCCCCTGCCTCGTGGACCCATGGTGGCCCTCCTCCACTTATTCCTGCACACATCCTCTTCTTCTTCCTCCCCCAAACACGAAAAACCAACTCAAGCACGAGTTCCAACTCTCTTTGCTGTAATTTTCGATCTCCTTGCTCAAAGCACCTCTCACAAAACTTCTTGGGGAGATTGTTCCTTGGTATGTGACTCCTCCATTGGTCCAATTAGTTTTTGTTCTAGTGCTTTATTCATTGAAATTTTTTGCTGCTTAGGTGACCCTATTCTTGAGCTTGCATGTCAAATTTATATGGTCAAAAGTAGTTTTGATGCATGATATAGGCCATAGGCACTTGTAGGAGTGGTTGCTATCAATATTATTGAGTTTGGTTTACTTTTAATTTGAAGTTACTAAAAAATTTCAGAATTTTTTAGAGGAAGAAAAATGCTTAGGAAAATGTTCCAAGGTGGTTCTTCAAAGAAGCAAGGACCCAGGCCTGCAATGCATGGTGCTGACGAAGAGCCACCAAGAGACGCTCCAGTGCGTCCTTGTGAGTGGCCTTCTGGAAATTTTATGGAGCGAGCGGGAATTAAAGAATTTAACGCATATTTGCGTAATGCCGGTCTTGAGGACTTTGAGGCAGACAAATGCCCCCAGTATCATGATCTCACAAGCTCTTTTGTGAGGAGGTTTGAGTATTCATCTTCGCGTAATTCTCCTTCAGTCATGTTTGATCTTTATGACAAATCTTATACCATGGACTTAGAGGATTTCACTTTTGCTTGCAAACTTCCACAATGGGGTAGTGTTAGGGATCCCCCTAAATCTGAATTTAGAAACCTTCTTGCTAGTATAATTGTAGGCGAATCTAGAGATATAACGCAAGCTACCATAGGGAGCATTCACTTTCCTGCTATACATTATTTTGCTCTCTTCATAGGTAGGTGCATAAATGCTAAGGATGAAGCTTTTCACATGTGTGTCCCTGACCTTAGCATTCTCAGGAGTGCTGTGTCAGGAGACCAATCTTATCATATGGGAGCCATTGTAGCTCGTAGGTTGCATCATAATAGATATAATGGAGATTTCTTTGGAGGAATTTATGCAACCCGCTTAGCTAAATTTCTTGAGATAGATGTTCGTGAAGGAGACATGGAGTTGCCTCCTGCTTATTTAGATTTTGATTCTATGGTTTCTCACCATTTTGTCGAGAGGAACAAATCGCCTCTCCAGTACCGACTAATCTTTGACAGACGTCGTGCTATCCATATTACTCTCCCTGCTCCTGCTTTCTTTGATTATCAGGCAAGAGGAGGATATACTATTACGAGAGAGTTGGCAGATGATTACGAAAGGAGAGCGGAGTCCGCTCGTCGCCACACTGCAGCTCAGTAGGCGATAGCCGCTGCATCACAGTACGACCCCAACAACTATTATTATGGATATCAGCCAGGCCAACCGTGGCCATAGACCAACTTAGGCCAAAAGCCTAAGCTTGGGGGAGTATGTATTTCTCACCGACATTACATTTATGTTCACACACTCATTGCTAGATGTCGGTGCTCATACTTTTTCATTGTATCATCCATGCTAGTTTATTTTCCTTTTTATGCTTTCTTCTTGTGTGTTTAATAAACCTTAAGAAAAAACAAAAAAATAGTAGTAGTTTACTTTTCTTGTTGTAGTAATAATTAAAAAGAAAACCCAAAAATATTTCTTGTTCTTCTTTTGCTTGTTGGGAGCTTTCCCGTGCAAATAGTTTTATTTCTTTTCTTTTCTTGGGGGTCGATAGGAGAAGACCATAATTAAATTGTTGAAGTGGCTCTTACATGATTTATTGTTGATTTAACCAAGAGCCCATATTGCTTTGTCTTCTCATGTTTATTGAATGCTCGCAGATTCCATCTTAGTCCAATGCACGTGCACTCTTATTATTATTCACATCGTTCGGTCGTGCAAGTGAAAGGCAATTATGATGATATATGATGGACTGACTGAGATGAGAAAAGTTGGTACGAACTTGACCTCTTTTGTTTTTGTAAATATGATGAGTTCATCATTCTTGATTCAGCTTGTTATGAATAAACATGTTCGCAATGACAATTAGAGATCATAGTTGCTTGTGCCATGCTTGATTAGCTATGAGTTATAATGGTTTACCTTGCGTGCCAACATGCTATTGAGATGGTTATGATGTGGTATGATGGGGTGGTATCCTCCTTCGAATGATTTAAGTGACTTGACTTGGCACATGTTCACGCATGTAGTTGAAAAAAATCAACAGAGCCTTCACGATATTTATGTTCATGGTGGATTATATCCTACTCATGCTTGCATCCAATGTTTATTAATTTTAATGCATGTACATGGCTGTTGTCGCTCTCTAGTTGGTCGCTTCCCAGTCTTTTGCTAGCTTTCACCTGTACTAAGCGGGAATACTGCTTGTGCATCCAAACTCCTCAAACCCCAAAGTTATTCCACATGAGTCCACTATACCTTCTTATATGCGGTATCTACCTGCCATTCCAAGTAAATTTGTATGTGCCAAACTCTAAACCTTCAAATAATCATCCTGTTTTGTATGCTCGAATAGCTCATGTATCAACTAGGGCTGCCTGTATCTTCCATGCTAGGTGGGTTATTCTCAAGAGGAGTGGACTCCGCTCCTCACTCACGAGAAAATGCCTGGTCACCGGGATGCCCAGTCCCATGCTTTATGCAAACTAAATAAAAAATAATTGCAAAACAAAACTCCCCCTGGGACCTTATGTATGTTGGAGGCACTCCTTGTTTCGAGCAAGCCATGGATTGATGTTTGTTGGTGGAGGGGGAGTGTAAACTTTACCATTCTATTTGGGAACCGCCTATAATGTGTGTAGCATGGAAGATATCGCCATCTCTTGGTTGTTATGTTGACAATGAAAGTACACCGCTCAAAATATTATTCACCTCTATTTCAAAACCGAGCTCTGGCACCTCTACAAATCCCTGCTTCCCTCTGCGAAGGGCCTATCTATTTACTTTTATGCTGAGTCATCATCCTCTTATTAAAAAGCACCAGTTGGAGAGCACCGATGTCATTTGCATTCATTACTGTTAATTTATATTGGGTGTGACTATGATTGGATCTCTTTTACCATGAATTACAATGTCTAGTCAGTCCTTGATCTTTAAAGGTGCTCCGCATTTATGTTTTGCGGTCTCAGAAAGGGCTAGCGAGATACCATCTTGTTATTTTATATTATGATTGTTTTGAGAAAGTGTTGTCATCCGAGATTTATTATTATGGCTTGCTAGTTGATTATGCTATTGATATGGGTAATCATGAGACCTGAGAATTATTGCAAACATGGTTAGTTATAATCTTTGCTGAAAACTTGAATGCTAGCTTGACACATTTACAACAAGAGCAAACAGAGTTTGTAAAAGTTTTTCTTTATTTCTTTCAGTTTGTCAACTGAATTGCTTGAGGACAAGAAAGGGTTTAAGCTTGGGGGATTTGATACGTCTCCGTCGTATCTACTTTTCCAAACACTTTTGCCCTTATTTTGGACTCTAACTTGTATGATTTTAATGGAACTAACCCGGACTGACGCTGTTTTCAGCAGAATTGCCATGATGTTGTTTTATGTGCAGAAAACAAAAGTTCTCGGAATGACCTGAAACTCCACGGAATATCTTACAATAAATAATAAAAAAATACTTGCCAAAGATGAAGACCATGGGGCCCACACCCTTGCCACGAGGGTGTGCCCCCCCCCTAGGGCGCGCCCCCCTACCTCGTGGGCCCCCTGGAGACCTCCCGACTCCAACTCCAATTCTATATAACTGATTTCGGGGAGAAAAAAAATGTGAGAGAAGAAATCATCACGTTTTCCAATACGGAGCCGCCGCCAAGCCCTAAAACCTCCCGGGAGGGCTGATCTGGAGTCCGTTCGGGGATCCGGAGAGGGGGATTCGTCGCCGTCGTCATCATCAACCATCCTCCATCGCCAATTTCATGATGCTCACCGCCGTGCGTGAGTAATTCCATCGTAGGCTTGTTGGACGGTGATGGGTTGGATGAGATTTATCATGTAATCGAGTTAGTTTTGTTAAGGTTTGATCCCTATTATCCACTATGTTCTGAGATTGATGTTGCTATGACTTTGCTATGCTTAATGCTTGTCACTAGGGCTCGAGTGCCATGATTTCAGATCTAAACCTATTATGTTTTCATCAATATATGAGTGTTCTTGATCCTATCTTGAAAGTCTATAGTCACCTATTATGTGTTATGATCCGTTAACCCCGAAGTGACAATAATAGGGATACTTACCGATGATAACCGTAGTTTGAGGAGTTCATGTATTCACTATGTGCTAATGCTTTGTTCCGGTTCTCTATTAAAAGGAGGCCTTAATATCCCTTAGTTTCCATTAGGACCCCGCTGCCACGGGAGGGTAGGACAAAAGATGTCATGCAAGTTCTTTTCCATAAGCACCTATGACTATATTCGGAATACATGCCTACATTACATTGACAAATTGGAGCTAGTTCTGTGTCACCCTATGTTATGACTGTTACATGATGAACCGCATCTAGCATAATTATCCATCATTGATCCAATGCCTACTAGGGATGGCAATTTTATCCATGGATCTGGATACCCATGGATACCCGACCCGGTTGGGTAAGGGTATGGAGCGCATTTCTGCCCATGGGTCCGTGGATATGGATACCCACGAACAGTCAGGTTGGGCACCCGTATGACATGTGGGGCCATATGCCAGTGACAGTAGAAAGAGCGGATCAATGGGAAATGGCAGGCAATATGCAACTGGTGCCATAAGTTATATGCTGCAGAATCAACCTATGGTATGTCACACTTAAGGACTCATCGTATTACTTGTTGCCTACTTTTGCATGTAGTTTATGTTGTCGTTTATGAGTGAATGATGATGAGTTAATTTGATCTTCGTGAAGGCTTCATGCTGACTTTTCTATGCCCATGGAGCTCCATGGGTATGTGGGTTTCCAGCTAGTTTGGGCATGGGCACAAGTTGTGCCCATGGATAATTTGGTGGATGGGCAGAGGGTAGGAAGATGGGTCATGGGTTGGATTTGGACCAGCTCAACCCGCCCCAAACCCGACCCATTGCCATCCCTAATGCCTACGAGCTTTCCATATACTGGTTTACGCTTATTTACTTTCCCGTTGCTATTGTTACAATCACTACAAAATACCAAAAACATTACTTTGCTTTCGTTACTCTTTTGTTACCGTTACCATCACTATCATATTACTTTGCTACTAAACACTTTGCTGCAGATACTAAGTTTCCAGGTGTGGTTGAATTGACAACTCAGCTGCTAATACTGGAGAATATTCTTTGGCTCCCCTTGTGTCGAATCAATAAATTTGGGTTGAATACTCTACCCTCGAAAGCTATTGCGATCCGCTATACTTGTGGGTTATCAGTACCCCTGACTAAAAAAATTTAGTCTCAAGACTAGTTTTAGCCCCTCTTTAGTCAGGGGTGATTGGAACTTTAGCCTCTTAAAGAGACTATTTTTAGTCAGACTAAAATAAGTCCCTTGGACCCAAACACCCTCTAAGCATCCTTGAATTATTTGACAAAACTGAGCACCCTGAAATTCTTTGACAATTAAACTGCTGGCTATATGATATTGGCCATATATATATTGTACGTATATAATGTGAAGAAATGAGTGGTAGTACTATACTAACTAAAAGATGAAATGTAAGAAATACTAGTATGTACGGACTGAAGAGTTAAAGTAATGAGAAGAAACATAACATAGTTCTGCTGGGGGCTTAGCACAACACACCCCTCAAATTAAATTAAGCACACATGAAATTAAACTTTGCAACTATTCTGGTAGACACTGCATTAGAACCACCAAGAGCAACGACACTGCCACCTTACTCGGAGTCCTCGTCCACGTCCTCGACTTCGTCCTTGTCCCTCTTCCTCTTGGCCGATACTTCTTTGCTTGAACTGCACACTTGGATGTTGCTCTTCGTCCAACCCTTGTAGATATTGAAGCAAAGGTAGCCATCCATTTCATCGTAATGGATGTGGTATATATCTAGTACATTCCGCTGCCATGCATGACGATGAAACGTGTATGGAGGTTTCTCCAGTTTACTGTATGAAGGATGAACCATGGCTCCTACCAAGGTCAGCATTGAAGGCTGACGAGAGGACACCAGCCGATTCTTCTGGAGGTCGAAGGTGTTGCCTACAACGAGGCCTATCCGACGCAGGACTTCTTCATCGTTACCAAAGTCTACAGTAACGAATTTGACTAGGTTGCTCTGGAGGAAGTCCTTAAAATCCTGGCACTCAACGTCGGCATGGCATATGCGATAGACCAAGCATAAGTCATGCACGCAAACCTGGATCATGGCGGGCTTCTTCCTCTCTTCGTCCTTTAGATCCTTCTCTGGTCCCAGGACTGTGGTGTACTCAACATCTAGCCCAGTGACCCACTCATCATCTGAGTCTTGGAACATGCGTATGAAGCGAGAAAGGCATCCCTTCACCGTCGCGGAAGAACGGGTGTAGATGACGTCGAACTCATCGCTGGTGATGGTTCTAACCTTGTACTCACCGCCGATCGTGCAGATTTGGGATGCCATGGATTTGGGAGGAGGGTTAGGATTAGTGGAACTCCGTAATGTGAATGGACGGGACTACTAGGAGCGAACCACCATAGTATTGAAGGACGTGCGGGGATGAGTAGGAGCAAACTGCCAGTGTGAGAACGGCAGGGTAGTGGCTTTCCATTCTCCCATGATCACGGGGCCCCACCTGTCCAGCAGTAACTCGCTGTCAAATCACACAGCCCTACGTTTGCAGCAACCTACTCCCTCGTCTTCTCGCGTCTCTGTCGAACAGACTAGGAGGAACTGCCCCGCCGCCTACCGCGCAGGAAAAGCCCCGCCCTCGACTTTTAAATAGTATACAGTATACTAATTTTGTATCCATGGATTGCACCCGCGCCATGGAGCAAAGCATCTAGAAAACGGCGGTACACATGTACGGAGTATACAGCATGCCCGTCGCGTTCGTGTCACACCCCGGACGGTCGGTCTGGCACGCTGCTCTCCGAATGGAACGTGCGTCATATTGCGTTTACACACACATGTGGGACGGCAATTGAGAACCGACCATAGGCACACTCCCCGGCCCCGCAAGTCGGGTGACTTAATAGAAGAGGGAGACAAGCGATAGTACTAGAGAAGTGTTGTACTACGTTGGTGCCTGGACGATCCCTGCAAGACACGGAAGATCAGTTCGTCCATGCATGTGACCAGACTCCAGCAGACACGCCTGGATTGGCTATCGTCTACATATCATGCAGGCTGTGTTGTACATGGCTGTAGTTGTGGTGAGAAATCTAAAAAAAGGTTTCTTGTCATCTCGCAAAATTAGGTGTCATGTGCTTCGGATCACTGCGAGGGTTAAACAGCGACAACTGAGTTGGGCTAGTCATTGGGGGCACATGCACGAACAGTGACTACTCGGCTGCCATCTAGGTCAAGCCGGCTATGTTAATTAGGACATCTATCGACGGACCCCTTTTCTACGAGTTTATCGTTAATTTGAGTTTTGTTCCTCGTCTAGTTTGTCCGTCGGGATTCATGTTGTCTCCTTTGGGCAGTGAGGTTATGATTTCTTGTCATGTGGCATTTTTTCGTGTTATATGTTATAATCCGGTGCTTCAGATCAAAATGACGACAACTACGCCTCCGGGCCACGTGCATGAAGACTTCTCGACAGTCATTGACGAGGTCAAGCCAGCTCTGGTAGACAAAAGAAAACTAGTACTACTCCACTATATAGGCAGGAGCCTCCGCGCTTGCTTGCTAGTGTTGCTCTCTTCACACTGTCTCGGCCTCTCCAGATCTAAACACGACAGCGGTGGCCACACTCTCTCTCTCTCTCTGCTCACCGCTGGTCACAGATCCAGCCGGATCCTCTCTGCCGGGGAAGGTGAGAAGGTGCAACATTCACGTGGTCGTCCTTGGCGACGGCTCTTACCCACTTCTGGGCGCGTCCCGATCAGCCTGCCTTGCCGTTCTCTCCCAAGCATCGCTGGCGAGGGAGGGCCCCCGATCCCTTCTTCCTCGTTGTTGTAGTGTGGGCAAATCCGGCCTCCCGCCGCCCACCTAGCGACATCCCGGCGACCATCAGGTATAACTTCCTTCGAAACCGTCCTTGCTCTACTTCCCGAGCCCCTGACGTCGCTCCATTTGTATCTTTTACTATTTCTCAGGCCCCCTCGTAGATAGGATCGATCGGTTGTTCGAAAACCACCTAATTTTTTTATGTTTAAGAGATATAACTAGTTCATGCACTCGAATCTAGTACTACTTGGTTCAAACAAGGAAGAAAGGGGGTGGGGGTGGGGGAGGATTTGTTACCTGAATCTAGGACTTGGTCGAAAGAGGAAATAATGGGGGCAAAAAGTAGCAGAGACTGGCTATCCAACTGGTCTCTAGGTCTAATAGGGGAATAAAGGGCAACGCAGTACAAACTCAATATAAACCCGATCTATTGGTTGAAAAGGGAAAGAAAGTGGGAACTGGGGGACAAGTCAACAAAGTAAGTCCAGCACTAGATTTGCTAGCCTCACACAGTACAAGGTGGCTATACCGAACAAAAATGGGACCAACCCAGATATCCTGTTCTGATGTTTGTTGCCCCGAGCCACTCTTATGTAATGCCACTGGTAAAATGTAGCAGTCGCACTGTTAAAAGTAAGGACACGTTAAACCAATGTTGTTTTCAATGTAATGCCTCCAGTAATATGAATCAATGGCACTTCTTTACGTGGTCTGCCTACTGTAACTGTCCTGGTCTCACTAATATCTAGTCGTTAGAAATGCAACTGTCCTGGTCTGCCTACTCTCCCATGCCCAAAGTAATGTCGTATTTAACGGTTGTCATAGTTAATCCTAATGCCCACACTAATATCTAGTAATACCAGTGCTTTAGAAATTGCTACTGTCCTTGTAGGATTTCCATTCAGATAAGGAACATGCTTCTTTTCATTTGATTCATGTTTCATCACTTGTTAGGCACCCTCCTTTCCACCTTTTTTGTGCAAACAGAGATATACATTTCACGCTCGATCTTAGTTGAACTGCACAAATGATATCCAAATTATAGTTGAGCATTCCAGGAGCTTCACAACCAACCTTGATGTTGCTCAATTTTGTTGCAACTAATGAAGAAGAAGCTCTGTGGGTTTCTTTTTCTGATGGAAATGGAACCGGGGCTGGAGCCCTTTTCTTAAAAAAATTTGAAGAAGAAGCTGCTAGCTCACGGGACATTGCTTCATTTTAGGTGAACTGCACCAAAAGGTCCCATGAATTGAATCATCCATGTTGGTGACTGAAAGAGCCAGCTTCAGCATCCCAGTCTAAGCACCCCCGACCTCCATCCTTGCGACGCACAGTACACCTCGTTTGCCACCTGCTCGACCCTAGTGTCACTGATAAAATGAAGTAATAATACAGTTAAAATAGAGCGAGTGTCATCTCTATCATTTCATTTCCAATGTAGATAAAGAAAGTGCTTCTCTTTGTTAATGTATGTTTCATCAACTAGTCCCATTGTTAATGTTTAAGCGTTTCTGCAAACTGGGGTGCTTAATTTTAGTTGATATGTACAAAAATAGAGATTTGAATGTCTCAAGGCGCCTCCTTGTACTACCGCTGTACACTGATGTTCATCACTGGCAGAAGGTGTATCTGGGAGACTTGGGACGATGTCCAGTATGAGGCGTACCGTATGAGCACTAGTGCAGAACCGGGCAATAGCACCGGTTCGTAAGGCCCTTTAGTGCCAGTTCGGTAATCGGCACTAAAGTGTGGGCACTAAAGCCCCCCCCCCTTAGTACCGGTTCAGCACGAACCGGTGCTAAAGGGCAACCACGTGGCACGAGCCAGCTCCGGGGGCAGGGAGCCCTTTAGTACCGGTTGGTGACACCAACCGGTATTAAAAGGTTGGGGGGTTTTGGGTTTATGATTTCTTTTTCATTTAATTTTGTGTTTTCCATTTAATTCTTTTTCGTTTGCTGGTATTTTATGATACTACATATTGTACACGTTATGCATATATATAAATAGAATTTCTAGTAGAACCGATCATATATATATATATATCATCAAATGTCTCACAACCACCATTAATTCACACATATATACACACATGTATATATATACACAATTAGCTAGCTATATACAATTTCTCCTAATTGGTGCCTTCGGAGCCAGTGGCATTAGCCTAATTGGTGCCTTCGGAGCACGATGACAATTGGAAGTGGTTCATGGGGGCGGTAGCGGGTAATAGTATTCTCCTTTGGGATCTATGACCTGGTCGAGCAAAAATCCCGTTATTTCCTCTTGAATTGCTTCTATGCGCTCCTCTGTTAGGAGCTTCTCCCGCACCTCTCTGAAATGTTAAGAAGGAGATCAATATGCATGTGTATTAGTTGTGTGACTAGATATCGATAATGGTGTAAAAATTGTGAATAGTGTTCTGACAAACGTACCCAGTCCTGTCTTTGAGATCTGCTCCTTTCGGACGCCATCATGCGGATGTTCTCGCAAATGTACTATGCACACAGATTATTCCCCGGCTCCTGCTTCAGGGCCTTTACGAGAATGGAATTTGATCAGATAATAATTAATAAAGCATGATAACTAAAGAGATGGCAGCTAGCTAGCTAGCTAGTACTACTTAATTACTTACCTTGGGTCGATACCATTTCAGCTTTCGTTTCCATTGGCCTGGAGTGACGCTAATGACCTTTGCCCAAGCCCTGCCCGCCGACAAAGAAAATGAATAAAGGGGTTATTAAATAGTTCATATCAGGAAATGACGAACTAAATAGGCCGAGATATAGTTAATAATGATTGAAATTACCTGTTGACTATCCCAAACAAGATGGTGTAGTCACTTGCTATTTTAAGTAGTGAGTCCAGTATTTCAACTATTCCTTCATCAACTTTAATGATTAACAAGATCCAGTGAAATCTGCATGCGCACACATTTGCATGTCTTAATTAAGCGGGCATATGTAAGAAAAAACATGTAGCTAGCTAGTAGGCAAAAACAGAATTTGTAGTACAAGATAGTGTGACTCACTCGAAGTTGTAAGGAAGTAGTATATCTTCATTGGTATTGAGGTGCTTGAAGAACTCTAGCATGTTTTCCTCTACACTTTTTCCATAATATGCATCTAATTTCCATGTGTATTCATTAATGGTATTTGGGTCAATGAACCCAATGCCATAGCGTCCACCTTTTTTCATTTCATACATCTTCATCCTGCATAATACCACAGAAAAGAATATAGTGAGGATAATTACAGGTAATGATTGATCAAAGTGATCACTACAGCTAGGTTGAGACTTAAATTACAGAAATAAATCACTTACAGACAATAGCAACTGACGATAGATTTGTCGAGTGCGTCTTGATTGTATAACTAAAATAATTCTGAATACTCAACGGACACAGCTTTCTCATGGAAGTAATGATCCTTCTTGACATTCACCATGAGGGACTCTCGATTGGAAATCTTGGTAATGTCCATGTACCATTGATGCAATTCATACATTCTCGTTGGGAGCTTCTTGACCTGGTCTGGCTCGACCAAAGGTTGGCCTCGGACATATTTCCGTTTTATTTCCTCCTCTCTAATCAAAGACATGGGCTCGATATCGAGGAGTTGTCCAATAGTGATCATGAGCCTTTCATCCTGCTCAATATGCTCCTTGGTTATTATCACATCGCCCAGCCCGGGAACGTTAACGGTTTGCCCACAATAATATTGGGCGTGCGTACTCTCATGTGTTGTTGGCACAACAAGCGGGGGGGTTGATTGCGCCGCCTGTTCTCCCAGCTGGGGAACGGTTTTACCGCTCCTTTTGCTAGCTGATTTGCTCGAGCTCGAGCTCGCCTCTTTCTGTAGACGTGCTCGATTTCACTTCCTGAGGTGGCGCTCATAGTCTGTGTCAACAGGATTGGGAGCTAGTGCTCTAGCCACATGAATGAAGTGGTCAATCTTTTCCTCAGGCACTTTCTCCCTTGGCGGCGGTGGCGGTTTCGGTGCAAAATTGGCTTCCACCTCGGCCTTCGATATGGCTGCGTTTTCCTCCTCGGACTTGTCGTAAGGCCTCTGCGGAAGAGGCGCGAGGCTGCTTGGACCATATTGAAATCACTTGCCTCCGCCTGTACCTCCAGTACTACCTCAACTTGTACCGCTACGCACCATAGCTGAGGCGGCTCTCTTCCGTGATTGCTGAGGCGGCGGAGACGGCTGATGTGGCTGAGCTGGAGGAGGAGGAGTGGCCTGAAGTTGTGCCAGACTTGGAGGAGGAGTGGCCTGACACTTTGCCGGACTTGGAGGAGGAGGAGTGGCCTGAAGCTGTGCCGGACTTGGAGGAGGAGTGGCCTGACACTTTGCCGGACTTGGAGGAGGAGGAGTGTCCTGACACGTTGGTGGACTTGGAGGAGCGGGAGTCTGCTGACTCGGTGGCGGACTTCGACGAGGAGTCGGCTGACGCGGTGTTGGTGGCCTTCGAAAGATGATGCAATCCTCTCTCCATAGGATGATATGATGGTTAGCCTCTCCCAGTGTGTGCTCCTCGTCACCTCCAGGAATGTCAAGCTCTAGCCCCGAATATTGGTCCACCACCTCATCAACCAAGACACGAGCATAGCCCGTTGGAATCGGGTTGCAATGGAAGGTTGCCTCGGGGGGATTTGTAAAAGAAACGGCGTCCGCCACCTTCATGGATATGTTCTTCATTTTGAAGTGTAGCTCGCAGTTAGTGTTCTCCATGATGTCATCCACTGGGTAGCTATCAAGCAACACGTCGCCCGGGGCGGAACCCACGCTGCTTCTCGGCATGGATGGGATTGTGCTATCCAATGCTGGATCATCCGCTAGCTGCTGCAGCTGCTTAGACCCCCTTTGTTGGCTAAGTGAATCGATCTGCTCCTGCTGCCGCTGGAATTTGACAGCCAAGTCCGCGTGCGCTGATTCTAGGCCTTGAAGGTGTTCATAGTCCAGCTTCCTCTGCTCCTCCTCCATCTTCCTCTTCTTCTCCTCCACAATCTTCTTTCTCGCACGGGTTCTGTAGTCGGCATTCCAGTCCGAAAACCCATCATACCATGGAATAGCACCCTTGCCTTGTGTTCTTCCCGGGTGTTCAGGATTTCCCAGGGCACACGTAAGCTCGTCGTTCTCTCTGTTGGGCTCGAACACCCCCGATCGAGCCTCTTATATTGCAACAAGTAGCTTATCTTCGGCTCCGTCCAGACATGCCTTCTTCGAAACGTTGCCTGTCTTCGGGTCCAACTCCCCCCCCCCATGCGCATAGAACCAAGTCCTGCACCTAGGGGGCCAGCTCAATGTTTCTGGAGTGACACCTGCATCCTCCATCTCTTTCTCAGACTTATCCCACTTAGGCATTCCCACCGCGTAGCCACCTGGCCCCAGCTTATGGAACTTATCCTTTTTTGTGGCATTGGCCTTGTTTATTCTCGACCGTTCCTTAGATAATTCCGATTCCTTGAATTTCACGAAATCGTCCCAATGAGCACTTTGCTTCTCTAGTGTTCCCTTCAATACTGGAGTCTTCTTTCCTCCCTTGACGTACTGGTCCCATACACGATTCTCGTGGTTGTTGAATGCAACCACCATCTTCCTAAGAGCAGCGTCCTTGACTTTGTCCACATCTACATCTGTGAAATGATCTGGTAGGGTGAAATGTTCCATGAGCGTTTCCCAAAGCAGAAGTTTTTGTCTGTCATCGACAAAAGTAAGATCTGGACGTGGCTTTGCTGGCTCTCTCCATTCTTGAAGGGAGATCGGGAGTTGGTCCTTCACAAGAACTCCGCACTGACGAATGAACTTGTCCGCAATCTTCTTAGGCGCTAATGGTTCGCCATTAGGTTTGATGGCCTCGATATTGTACTTTACGCCCTCCTTCAACTTTTTGTTCGGGCCTCGTACTGTCCTGCTGCCTGAAGATTTGCTCGATCATGATCGCTGAAAGAAGAAAGATCGATTCGTTAATATATATCTTCAAGTCATTTAAAACATGTGATGATCACCAGATGCCTGCTTATATAAATATACCTCGCCGGTCTTTGTTGTTTCAAGATCAACATTTTCTTTGTCACATTCATAGTTCATGACTTCATCAATTCGGTTGTTGCGATCGAATATCATATCACCCTCTCCGGTGTTGTTTAGATATTTGGAGCCGTCATAATCTTCTTTATTCTGATCATCATCTGGCCCACGAGGATTGCGTATGATATTGAACAGGGCCTCTTCTCCCTCTCTGCCGGTATTGTCCGCCATAGGTTTTATTTAACTAATCCAAAAGAAATATATTCAAATTACAATGCATGGATGCAATCAATTAATAAGGAAAAACTGAATCAATCATAGTACATAATAAGCATCATCAAATATAATCTCGAATACGTCGTCTCGAATAATAGATATACTCTCGAATACATCGTCTCGAATAATATATATAATCTCGAATAAATCATCTCGAATATTATATATCGAATACATCACTAGCTAGCTAGCTAGCTAATAAAGATCAAATACTAGAGAGTAATCTAGGCCACTCGCGGTTCCTGAGGCGCGGACGGTGGACAACCAAAGTGAAGGAACCATCACTGGATCATAGCTCGAGTGATCTCCCGAAAGAACCTGCCAGGTATTGGAGAACCTAGCGTCCATAGCAGCCATGTAGCGATGGATGTGCTCGTCCTCCTCCCTGACACGGCGACATACCACCTCCGGCGGGGCCGGCTCCCTCCGCACCGAAAGTGGCCCACGCGAACGCCACCAAAGGAGATCAGGGTCAACGATGGGACCCGGGGCCGGGTTCCTCACCAAGCGTCGCGCCCCTGAAGGTAGCATGCTACCCCCAGTGCCAACCCGGCGGAGCCCAGTCCCGGACATGGGTCCTCTGAAGCAGGACGTCGTCGCGAACTGGTCGACGGCGAGGATGCGGGCCAGACATCGTCGACAACAAATACTATATGCCGCAAAAGTAAAGTAACATTTTTTAAATGATGGATTGTGATTTCATATATGCAAATTCTAAATTTTATAACTAAAACTAACATTTCTAATATTTCTATAACTAAAACTAACATTTCTAATATTTCTATAACAAAAAAACATTTCTATATAACTAACATTTCTAATATAACTAACATTTCTAATATAACTAACATTTCTATATAACTAACATTTCTAATATTTCTATCTAACTAATATTTCTAATATTTCTATAACTAAAAAACATTTCTATATAACTAACATTTCTAATATTTCTATAACTAAAAAACAGAGAAATTGCTAACATTTCTATAACAATGTGTGTGTGTGTGGTACATGGCGGCCGGGGCAGGAGCTCACCGGCGAGGCGCGATGACGGGGGGTGGAGACGGGGACGGAGATGGGCGGTGACGACGGGGATGGGGACGGGGCGGCGACGACGGGGACGGGCCGGGCGCCGGGGACGACGGGGGGACGGGGTGCGGCGCGGCGACGGGGACGACGGGGACGGCGACGGACGGCAACGGTGGCGGCGATGAGGGGCGGCGGCGAGGGGCGGCGGCGACGGGGCAGGGGAGAAAGAAGCAGAGGGAGAGATGAAAAACTGACAAATTTTTTGAAGTGTTTTCTTATATAGAACAACCTTTAGTACTGGTTGGAGCCACCAACCGGTACTAAAGGTCTGTTTTGGCCAGGCCAAGCGGCGGGAACGACACCCCTTTAGTACCGGGTGGTGGCTCCAACCGGTACTAAAGACCCCCCCCCCCCCCCGCCCTTAGTATCGGTTTGAGCCACCACCCAGTACTAAAGGGGGTGCGCTGGCGCAGGTGCGGTGCGAAATGTTTAGTCCCACCTCGCTAGCCGAGGGGCATCCGCACTGGTTTATAAGCCCCAGTGCGGTAGCTCTCTCGAGCTCCTCTCCAAAGCAGGCCTACTGGGCCTAAATGTTCTGTGCTGCCCTGTGGGCCTACTAGTCCTTTGCGGGCCTGCATCCTGGCCCAACAACAGGTTGGGTTTCTAGTCGTATGTAGGCCGCTGTGGCGCAGTAGGCGGGCTTTTTTATTTTCTTTTTTTTTTGCTTTATTTATTTTTGTTTTATTTATTTTTGAGTTGTTTTTTGCTGTATTTAGATTTTCTTTGCGAATATTTTTGCTTTAGGTACAAAAAATTACAAACGTTCTGTTAGTGCCAGTAGTTTACAAATTTGAATAGTTTAAATTTTGAATTATTTGAAATTTGTGTGAATCACTAGTTTGTGAATAACTTAACTTTGAAAATAGATTTTTCAGTGATTCTTTTTTCTTATGTTTAATATTAGTGTGTTTTATCATTATATTCAATTTGGTAATGCTTAGGTTATTTAAAAAATGAAATGCCTTTGTAACGGATGAGTTTTCGTCTGAAACCCTGATACTTCGAAAGAGATTGTCCATTTTGTACACGAAGTGCATCCAGTTTTTGCGGTAACCCTCTCTACTTTTTTGCACATGCTATGTGGGTGAAATTATGATACCATGCCAACTTTCAACCTTTTCTGAGTTCATTTGAAATGCTTTTAAATTTCAGGGCCATTTAGCTGAAAAAATCAGTAAATGCATGAAAGAATTTGTTTGCACATAAAATTTCTTCGCGTTTCAAATGCCAAAACACATAACTACCCTAACTATTACAGAGATTCCCTCCTGGGTGTGAAACACAGAAGAAAGTGATGATAGTGAAGCCGATCACATCCCAGATCTTTGGGTGTGAAACTTTTTCTTTGCATGTGTCCCTTTGCACCGTAGCCATGGAAAATCTTCATCATTTAATTGGATGCTCGGGTCAATATTCACTATGAATGGAGAAATTTCATCAAACTTTTCATAATCTTCTGACATGTCTGCCTTGTCATCCACTCCCACGATGTTTCTCTTCCCATAAAGAACTATGTGGCGCTTTGGTCATCGTATGATGCATTCGCTTCCTTATCTTTTCTTTTTCTCGGCTTGGTAGACATATCCTTCACATAGAAAACCTGTGCCACATCATTAGCTAGGACGAATGGTTCGTCTGCATATGCAAGATTGTTGAGATCCACTGTTGTCATTCCATACTGCCAGTCTTCCGTTACCCCGCCTCATGACATATTCACCCATTTGCACCGAAACAAAGGGACCTTCAAACCACGTCCATAGTCAAGTTCCCGTATCTCCTCTATGTAACCATAATATGTTTCCTTTCCCGTCTTGGTTGTTGCATCAAAGCAGACACCACTGTTTTGGTTGGTGCTCTTCTTATCTTGGGCGATCATGTAAAATGTATTACCATTTATCTCGTACCCTTTGAAAGTCACTATATTCGAAGATGGTAACTGGGACAGTGAGTACAGGTCATCTTCAATAGAGGCGTCATGCATGGTACGTGTTTGCAACCAGCCGGCAAAACTCCTGGTTTGTTCACATATAATCCAGTCATCAGACCGCTCCGGGTGTTTGGAGCGTAGAAAATTCTTGTGTTCATCCATATACAAAGCCACCAAGGCGGAATTCTGTAGAACTGTGTAGTGTGCTTCAGTTAGAGAATGTCCATCCATACATATTATTTGATCCCCTCCTAGCGTGCCTTTTCCATCCAGTCTGCCCTTATGCCGCGATTCAGGAACACCAATCGGCTTAAGGTCAGGAATAAAGTCAATACAAAACTCAATGACCTCCTCATTTTCATGGCCCTTGGAGATGCTTCCTTCTGGCCTAGCATGGTTATGAACATATTTCTTTAAGACTCCCATGAACCTCTCAAAGGGGAATATATTGTGTAGAAATACATGACCCAAAACGTTAATCTCTTCGCATAGGTGAGCTAGGATGTGCGTCATGATGTTGAAGAAGGATGGTGGGAACACCAACTCGAAACTGACAAGACATTGCACCAAATCATTCTCTAACCTTGGTATGATTTCTGGATCGATTACCTTCTAAGAGATTGCATTGAGGAATGCACATAGCTTCACAATGGCTAATCGAACGTTTTTCGGTAGAAGCCCCCTCAATGCAACCAGAAGCAGTTGCGTCATAATCATGTGGCAGTCGTGAGACTTTAGGTTCTGGAACTTTTTCTCGGCCATGTTTATTATTCCCTTTATATTCGATGAGAAGCCAGACGGTACCTTAATACTGAGCAGGCATTCAAAAACGATTTCCTTCTCTTCTTTGGTAAGAGCGTAGCTGGCATGACCCTGATGTATGTCGTCTTTTCCGTGCATACGTTGCTGGTCCTCCCGTGCCTCAAGTGTATCTTTTGTCTTCCCATACACGCCCAAGAGGCCAAGCAGGGTCATGTAAAGATTCTTCGTCATGTGCATCACGTCGATTGCGGAGCGGACCTCTAGGTCTTTCCAATAGGGCAGGTCCGAAAATATAGATTTCTTCTTCCACATGGGTGCGCGTCCGTCGGTGTCATTCGGAACAGGTTGTCCGCCAGGACCCTTTCCAAAGACTACCTTCAAATCCTTGACCATATCATGTACATCAGCACCAATACGGTGGCGAGGCTTCGTCCGGTGATCCGCCTCACCTTTGAAATGCTTGTCTTTCTTTCTTACGGCATGCCTGCTCGGAAGAAATCGACGATATCCCAGGTACACATTCTTCTTACAATTAGCCAAATATATATTGTCGGTATCGTCCAAACAATGCGTGCATGCACGATATCCCTTGTTTGTCTGTCCTGAAAGGTTACTGAGAGCAGGCCAATCATTGATGGTCACGAACAGCAACGCCTTTAGGTCAAATTCTTCCCCCATGTGCTCATCCCACGCACGTACACCTGTTCCATTCCACAGTTGTAAGAGTTCTTCAACTAATGGCCTTAGGTACACATCAATATCGTTGTCGGGTTGCTTAGGGCCTTGGATGAGCACTGGCATCATAATGAACTTCCGCTTCATGCACAACCAAGGATGAAGGTTATACAAACATAGAGTCACAGGCCAGGTGCTATGGTTGCTGCTCTGCTCCCCAAAAGGATTAATGCCATCTGCGCTTAGACCAAACCATACGTTCCTTGCGTCATCTGCAAACTCCTTCCCGTACTTTCTCTCAATTTTTCTCCACTACGACCCGTCAGCGGGTACTCTCAACTTTCCGTCTTTCTTACGGTCTTCTCTGTGCCATCGCATCGCCTTGGCATGCTCTTTGTTTTGGAACAAACGTTTCAACCGTGGTATTATAGGAGCATACCACATCACCTTGGCAGGAATCTTCTTCCAGGGGCGCTCGCCCTCGACATCACCAGGGTCATCGCGGCTGATCTTATAGCGCAATGCACCACATACCGGGCAAGCGTTCAAATCCTCATACTCACCGCGGTAGAGGATGCAATCATTAGGGCATGCATGTATCTTCTGCACCTCTAACCCTAGAGGGCAGACAGCCTTCTTTGCTTTGTGCGTAGTCTCGGGCAATTCGTTGTCCTTTGGAAGCATATTCTTTATCATTACCAGCAACTTTCCAAATCCCTTGTCAGATACACCATTCTCTGCCTTCCATTGCAGCAATTCCAGTGTGGTGCCTAGCTTTTGCTTGTCACCTATGCAATTCGGGTACAACAATTTTTTGTGATCCTCTAACATGCTGTAACGCCCTCGATGCGACTATATCTCCCACGTGTCGAGGCACGACTTAGAGGCATAATCGCATTGAAGGCATATGTCGCAAATGAGGTAATCTTCACACAACCCATGTAATATAATAAGGGAAAGAGATACATAGTTGGCTTACAATCGCCACTTCACACAATTACATGAATAAAACATTACATCATTCAAATACACTCATGGTCCGACTACGGAACCAAAATAAAAGAAGAACCCCAAAAGCGACAAAGGTCCCCGATCGACCCCAGCTGGGCTCCACTACTGATCAACTAGAACGAAACAACACAAAGGACAAGATCTTCATCGAGCTCCTCTTGAGCTTGGTTGCGTCAACTGCACGGTCTCATTGGCACCTGCAAGCTGGGTTTGGAAGTATCTGTGAGCCACGGGGACTCAGCAATCTCGCACCCTCGCAATCAAGACTATTTAAGCTTATGGGTAAGGTAAAAGTATGAGGTGGAGCTGCAGCAAGCGACTAGCATATAAGGTGGCTAACATACGCAAATGAGAGCGAAAAGAGAAGGCTAAGCGCGATCGAGAAAAGTATGATCAAGAAGTGATCCTATAACAACCTACGTCAAGCATAACTCCAACAACCGTGTTCACTTCCCGGACCCCGCCGGAAAGAGACCATCACGGTTACACACGCGGTTGATTCATTTTAATTAAGGTCGACTTTAGGTTTTCTACAACCGGACATTAACAAATTCCCATCTGCCCATAACCGCGGGCACGGCTTTCGAAAGTTCAAATCCCTGCAGGGGTGTCCCAACTTAGCCCATGACAAGCTCTCACGGTCAACGAAGGAATAGACCTCCACCCGAGACATTCCGATCAGACTCGGTATCCCGGTACAACAAGACATTTCGACAGGGTAAAACTAAACCAGCAACACCACCCGAATGTGCCGACAAATCCCGATAGGAGCTGCACATATCTCTTTCTTAGGGCACACTCAGATTGTCCTAGGTACGGGTAGGCCAGCCCAGAGTTACCCCTGGTGGTCACCGGCAGCTGACAGGTTGGACCAACACTCAGAGGAGCACTGGCCCGGGGGGGTAAAATAATGATGACCCTTGAGTCCGCGAAACCCAAGGGAAAAAAAGGCTAGGTGGCGAATGGTAAAACCAATGTTGGGCATTGCTGGAAGATCTTTACTTAAGGCGAACTGTCAAGGGGTTCCCATTATAGCCCAACCGCGTAAGGAACGCAAAATCCGGGAACATAACACCGATATGACGGAAACTAGGGCGGCAAGAGTGGAACAAAACACCAGGCATAAGGCCGAGCCTTCCACCCTTTAACAAGTATATAGATGCATTAATTAAATAAGATATATTGTGATATCCCAACAAGTAACATGTTCCAACAAGAAACAACATCTCCATGTTCCAACAAGGAACAAACTTCAATCTTCACCTGCAACTAACAACGCTATAAGAGGGGCTGAGCAAAGCGGTAACATAGCCAATCAACGGTTTGCTAGGACATGGTGGGTTAGAGGTTTGACATGGCAATTTGGGAGGCTGGCAAGCAAGTGGTAGGCATCGTAGCAATGGCATAGCAAAAGAGCGAGCAAACTAGCACAGCAAAGATAGTAGTGATTTCGAGGGTATGATCATCTTGCCTGAAATCCTGCAAGGAAGAAGAACGAGTCCATGAAGAAGACAAACGGACGTAGTCGAACGGATCCTCACAACACGACGTTACCGGAAACAACCCGAAGAAGCGCACCGGAAAGAAGCAAACAACATAGTAAACAACTATCACACGATCGTGGCATGATGCACAACAAGTATGATGCATGTCCGGTTTAATGAGGCATGGCATGGCAAAGTGCACAAGCAATCCTACAAATTAAGTGGAGCTCAATATGCATCGGGATGCATATTGACAAAACACCACATCAATTATTTAGTTCTCTCTCATTTATGTACCCAACAATATTAAATATTGATTAACATGGCAAGAGGTGAAGCATAACAAAACTACCTATCTAAGCAAGTTTAAATGAGGTCGGAAGCAACGAACAACAAATCCGGAAAATCCTCATATGCATAATTTAAGGTTTGGTACTGTTCTGCCCTAAACATTATTTTAGAGTTGTTTAACATGCAAAGTAAGGCCGCCAAGTTAAACTAGGCAAAATTCTACCCCATTTACATATAAAGATTATTAAAATCGGAGTTACGGTTATTTAGTTATGAATTAAATCATTTAACATGGCATAGGAGCAAATTCAATCAAACAACATTTTAATTATTTTAAACATAGCTGAAAGTTGGATATTATTAATCTACACAAAATTCGGAGCAAGTTTCATATATAAAACATTTTAATCCGATGCACGGTTAGTGAGTTATTAAATGCATGAACTAGGGGGACTAATCTGTAAAACAGCAATCTCCGGAATAATAGACATATTCGCAGGACCCGAAAAAAAACATATCGGGCCGAATCTGGGGCAAGCCCACAGCAGGAAGGGAAAAAAAACAGAGGCGGGCGCTGGGGTGTGGCTCACCCATTGGGCTCTTGGCCCGGACGTGGAGAGGAGGCAGGCCGAGGCAGGGGCGGCGCGATCTGGGCCTGGGAGGCGGTTGAGGCCTGGGCTCGTCCCGCTCCTCGATCCCGCCTGGATCGAGCGAGGGGGTGCGGGGGCCGCGGTCAATGGTGGAAGAGGAGGCGGCCCAGGTGCGTGCGGCGGCGGATCCAGGCATGGGGAGAGGCGTGATGCAGGCGGGGCGGCGCTGCTTGGTCTCCGGCGGCGAAGGCAGTCACGGATCTGGTCGGCGACGGGGTCGAGGAAGCCTCAGGCGGCGGCGGCTCCCTGCTGCGGCAAGTCACACAGAGAGAGAGAGGCATGTGAGGGAAGGAGGAAAGGAGAAGGGGAAGAAGGAGGGCAGGGGCGACGAGGGTGTCCTGCTGGTGCTCGTCTGCGTCGGCTCGCCAGCCGGCGCGGCGGTGCTCGGGCGGACGAGGGGCAAGCAGAGGAGGCGGGGTCGGCTTCAAGGAGAGGCGCACTCCGGCAGATCGGTGCGGGGACGAGGCTGGATGCCTCGGGCGAGGCCGGTCGAAGTCGGCGACCTCAGGCAGGGGAGCTCGGCTCCTGGATCGAGAGGGTGGGCGCTGGTTGGTTGGTAGCTGAAATCGAGGAGGAGGGGATTCAGTGACTGTTGATTGGGGCGGCGCGGAAATGGAGGAGGGGTAGGTAGGAGGCCAAAAATGACAGGGGAGGCGTCTATATATAGTAAGTGGATTTTTGGATAGGGGCATTTGGTCCCTCCGATCTTAAACGGACGGTCGTGAAATAAAAGCTTAGGGAGACCAAATGAGAAAACGGTGACGTTTTGCAGATGTTTGGGGTTGATCCGGACACAGCGGTAACGACTGTCCGGGTCGGGTTCGGGATAGCTTTTCGGACGCGCGCGCGAGGGGTGGGTTGGAACTCGTGGGCTGTGCAGAAAGGCTCGAGCTGAGAGAAGAGAAGAGAGAGAGAGACCCGGCAACAGTTTCTCGGAGACCGAAAAACGTCCGACGTTAGACCGGCTATATTGCCGCTATAGTTAATCGTTGGGGCGTCAAACGAACTCCGAATGCGACGAAAATTGACAGGCAGCCTACCTACAACATAAAAACACCGCACGCCAACTTTCATCCCATTCTGAAAACATTTCCCAGCCACTTATAAAATAATATTTCGGACATGCCGCGGGCGCGTGCAAGTGTGTGTGGGCTCAGAACGGACAACGGATGGCACTGGGGAAACCCGAACAGATGCAAGTTTTGAAAACATGATGATGCAATGCACATGATGACATGACAAGATGCAACACGCAAGCACATGACACGGCAACGACAACGAATAACTGGAAGACACCTGGCACATCGGTCTCGGGGCGTTACACATGCGCTGCAACTTCTTCTTCTCCAAATCACTTGCGCAGTTTCTCTTTGCATTGGCAATGGCCCGACCTAGATCATCAACGGGCTCATCCGATGCCTCTTCTTCAGTTTCTTCCAGCATTGTCGGCTCAGCTTCTTCCCGCATTACTGGCTCAGCTTCTTCCCTCATTGTTGTATCATCGTATTCAGGGAACCCATGGCCAGGATAGCTGTCGCGTCCTCTTCTTCATTGTCTTCCATCATAACCCCTCTTTCTCCGTCCTTGGTCCAAACATTATAGTGGGGCATGAAACCGGACTCAAACAGGTGGACGTGAATGGTTCTTGACGTAGAGTAATTGTGACCATTCTTATAGCCAGCACATGGACAAGGCATAAAACCATCCGCCCGCTTGTTTGCCTCAGCCGCAAGCAGAAAAGTATGCACGCCATTAATGAACTCAGGAGGGAATCGGTCATCGTACATCCATTGCCGGCTCATCTTCAATACACAGCACCGAAAACACCAAATTAATACAATACATAAAGTTCATACAACACTTAAATGCAACAAACAAATAACTCTCTAGCTAAAGAATTTAAATGCAACAACAAATGCGATCAAGATCGCAACTAAGGTAACAATTGATCCAACAACATAATGATACCAAGCCTCACTATGAATGGCATATTTTCTAATCTTTCTAATCTTCAAGCGCATTTTCTCCATCTTAATCTTGTGATCATCGATGACATCAACAACATGCAACTCCAATTCCATCTTCTCCCCCTCAATTCTTTTCAATTTTTCCTTCAAATCCTCGTTTTCTCTTTCAACTAAATTTAACCTCTCGACAATAGGGTCGATTGGAATTTCCGGCTCAACTACCTCCTACATACAAATATCTATGTCAACTTGATGGGCATAATTTGTCATAAACACAAAATGCAACAAATAGTTTTAAAAGAGAATATACCACATCCGAATCATAACCCGGACGAGGGCCGACGGGGACGGATATCAAAACCATGGCACTATGTATAACAAACAACGTATGGGTAAGATAATTATACGAGTAACTATATATCCAAATCACACAAACATCATTTTTTATATAAAACATTCATGAACAAGAGGCTCACAACAAGGTGGTGCCGGCGACAGGACGTTGCGGGCGATCGACGGTGGTTACGACGGAGATTTAGAAGGCACTAAGTAAACCACACCTACATATGCAAACTAAGTATTATTTTTGACCTCAGATTGCATATAAATCAAATACTAGCACATATATATAATTCCTCCCAAATTACTAAACTCAAAAATCAATCACTATATAAAGCATTGCACGAGCTAATCTAGCAATGAGAGATGAAAGGACAAAGTTGCTAACCTTTGTGATCATTTGAATGGATGGGGGCCTTCAAATCTTGACAAATTTTGGGCAAAATGTGTGATGAGCTTGAGAGGAAGAGGGAAAGAACAGAGAGGAGAGGAGAGGGGAAAGGGGAAGAACAGAGCGAGCTCGGGTGGACGAAGGGTGTATGTATGACGACCTTTAGTACCGGTTTGTGATACGACCTGGTACTAAAGGTGCTGGAGGGGCCCCGGACTGACAACATCCTGCCACCACTCACTTTAGTATCGATTCGTGGCACGAACCGGTGCTAAAGGTTTGCCACGAACCGGTACTAATGATGTCCGCCCGCCTAGCCGTTGGAACCGGCACTAATGGACACATTAGTGCCGACTCAAATTCAAACCGGCACTAATGTGCTTCACATTTGACCCTTTTTCTACTAGTGGAGGCGTCGCAGGGCCCATCTCGCCCTCGCAGCATGGCATACTATGATACTATCGCAATATTTTCTTCTATTTATTTTGTGTGTTTCATCAACTAGTGCCACTATAATGTAATCACGATTTTTCATTATCTGTGCAAACAGGGTTATACAGCTACATTTTGGTGGAACTGCACAAATGTATGTATGGAACCGGCATATATGCAGAGTGCGAGGTGGTTTTGCAATGGAGAGGATCAGAAGAGGGAGAGGCGAGACGGTGGTTTTGGAATGGAGATGATGGAGAGGAGAGGAGGTGGTTTTGCAATGGATAAGAGGGGGAGGAGTGTGTGGCAGCAATTTAGGATTGGACGAGAGGGCCGGCGCGCCGTGACTGGATCAAAATCAAAATCAATTTACCCTTCAATTAAGAAAGCGACCCCACATTAACTAGTCTCCCTTTTATTCTGGGTCATAATTGACCATGATTTTCACACATAAAATATATGTTATACGTTGCAAAAATAATATAATTTGAAAGTACATTCAAATATGAACCAAACGATACAAATTTTGGTGACATGCATTCACATTTTGCTTGTCAAATACAGTACGTGGTCAAACTTTGACCCAAAATACACAAAACGACAAAAAAATACTTCCAAGACCAGCGCCACTCTTCCGCTCTTCTCCTCTTAAACCACCGCTGCTCCTCTCATGTTCCAATCTAAATGCAGCGCCGCTCCTCTCCTCTTCCATTTCAAAACCACCGCCCCTCCTCTCCTATTCCAGTCCAAAACCAGCGTCGCTCCTCTCCCGTTCTAATCCAAAACCAGCGCTGCTCCTCTCCTCTTCCATTCAAAAACCACCGCCGGCGAGTGAAGGTGCTGTGGAGAAGTAGATCGATGGAGGAATACAACCGATACGTGAGGATCGCAGACGGCGACCCTGTGAAGCTAGCTAGGATGTTGGAGATACAGTCTTGGTTTGACAACAAGGACCAACTAGCGGCGACGGCGATATCCATGGCCAAATATCTGCAATAGAGCGAAAAGGCGGCAATACTCCTGCAGGGAGTCGCGCCGGAGTACATAGAGCTGCTCCTCTGGGCCATGGAGCAAACAGATTCACCGAATCCGATCGTGAGGGAGCGGTGGTGGGAGTATCGATCCCAGATGGAGCATCCACCAGAGATTGAAGGATCGAGCATCTACAGGGTGCCTTTTGTGAGGGTGTCCTGCCAGAGCGAGCCGGTGGAGTCTTCGTCGACCGAACCCAACTGTAAGAGGAGAAAAGCAGTTGGCCCGATGACGCTTCCCCGCCATCGTCTCCCTCGCCGTTCACATCGTCTTACGGGGCGGCTGTCTGCCGCCGAGGAATAGGCGGGGGTTGCCCCCCCAGCCCAATAGTCGGGCAGGTTGTGAATTGTCAGGAGGAGCTTAGGGTTGTCAGTATTTGCAGGTTGTGAATTGTGTTTTGTGTTGTGTATTTTGAGAGTACTTTCAGATATGAATATCTTTTGAATTTCAGATTTCCAGTATCGATCATATGAAGTATTTTATGAATTCTAGAGATCTATTTTTAGCACTTAAAAAATGTAGTTTCATAGGAGTATAAAAGTGCAGACAATGTGATTCTCAGAGAAGAAACTGCAAGTTTCAGTTTCAGATAAGAAACTGCAAGTTCAGTTTTAGATAAGAAACTACAACTTTCAGAGGCAGAGCATTTATATTAACACGGCCTTTTCAAACAGGGTTAACATCATGTTGGAAGTTTTATTCATGGTCGAAAATGCAACTAACAGCCAGTTAACATCATGCTGATCAACATTCATGCATAGCACATCTTCATATGATGCACAGTCAAAATGCCCACACAATGTCGAGTGTGTGAAACACAGAGAAAACAAAGGACGAAGTTTTGGCAAGTGTTGGACGTGGTTTTGGGCTGCCCCGTCTAGGCTTTCATTTTTAACAAGCGCAGCCCACGACCTTGGATGGGAGGTCCATAGGCCTGTTTGTATTTTCTTAGGGTTGTCATGTATCGACCGGCCTATGGACCTCCCATCCGAGGTTTTATTTTTGGCAGCCCAATTTATGTATTTTTTTGAAGAAAACGCAGAGGTATGTTCTATTTTTCTATATAAGAATAGAAACGCCAGGTCCAACTTATGTTTCCCTTCTAACTATATTATATATATTTAAATTATTTTCTATGTTATTATATATTATTTTTATTGTCATCATACATTTAACAGATACTTACATATGTAAGAAAACAATATCCCACATCTTATTAACTTATAAAAATAATTTCTTAACAAATAAAATCCTAGATTGTTTTGGCACAAAAATCCTAGTGATTGTGTACAAAAGCTTGGTAGAATTTAAGGATGAATGTAATAATATCACTTATTTTTTAAATATATTTATAACAAAATGTTGAGCCCCTTTTTATTTTTTGATAACATTGCTGGCCCAACCCAACATTATAATTAGAATCAGCCTAGCAAAATCGTGTATTTCGAGAAAGTGCAAATGGCCTGTAATTTTTTAGGAAATAAAATAAATGGGCCGCATGGACGCTACATTATTTGTTCACCCAGCCCAGCTAATGGGTGTAATTCAAAAAAAAGGATCAAATTGACTGTAAATTCTACCACGCAAAAAAAAGACTGTAAATTCTGAAAAAATGGGTTGAATACGTGCCACATTTTTGGAGGCTGAAATGTGGGCCAATAGGTCGAAGCCAACGCAAGTCGTTGTCAATTTAGTCAACAAATGATTCTGACATGTTAGCCGTTGGATTTACATCCAACGACCGGCATCCATCTTCAATCTCTCGTCTTCTTCCTCCAGCGCCGCCGGGACCACCTCCCGCCTCCTGCTGCTAGCAGCTCTGCTTAGCACGCTTCGCTATGAAGCGCTACTCCACCGTTGGCCAGGCCATCCCTCCACCCCTCCACACCTCATGTTCTTCTCCACCGACTGCCCAACCACACCGCACTAGAACTAGTTAACCCTCGTACACCTCTCCGTCTGCGACTCTACTCCCGCGTCTTCCCATCTCCGGCTCGTTGCTGTCCGGGGCCTCGCCATCGTCCACCACATTGGATGCGCTCGGCGCGGCGTGGTCAACGTGGTCAACGAACGACACCATCGGAAGTAGACTGTGCGTGGAGAGGCTGACAGATGGGTCCACGGCCACACACAAGGAAATGCCTCCTTATTACGCGTAAAATAATGATTCCTCCACCTGACATCTGGGACCCACCGGAAGGGCATTTGTATTTCGCGAAAATACATGCCCCCCGCTGACATGTCGGACCCACCAGCTATCTTCGCACGCAAGGAAGTGCCTCCTTATTACGCACAAAAAATGAATATTGCCCCTGCCAGCTGGAACCTAGCATAGTGGGAGGCTGACTTGTGGGCCTACCAAGTTGACGGGGACGGAGGGCTTTGTCAACTTAGTCAATATGAATGATTCTAGCTCCTGTTACTGTACGATTTTCATCCAACGGCCGTAGTGCTTCTTCAACCTCTGGTCTTCTTGCTCGAGCCGCCCAAACCAGCGTCGGTTGTGCCGCGTGCTCCTGCCTCCCATGGCCGGCTGTGATGCCGCGGAGGCCTCACCGCCCCCTACTACTCCCACCGCTGGCCAGGCCAACCCTCTACTCACCCACACCCCATGTTATTTTGCGGTGACAGCAGCCTCACACCGCAGCCGAACCAGTGAACCCTCGTACTCCTCTTCGCGTGGGCATCCACTGTTGTGTCTTCCCCGACTCCGAGTCGTCCCCTTCCTAGTCCTCGCCGTCTTCCACCGCCATAGTGCTCTCGACGCAGCGTGGTCAACGTGGTCAAGGAACGACTTCCATCGGACGTGGACTGTACGTGGAGAGGCTGACAGCTGGGTCCACGGCCGCAGCAAGGAAGTGCCTCCTTATTACGCGCAAAATAATGATTCCTCCACCTGACAGCGGGGACCCACCGGACGGGCCACCGTATTTCGTGAAAATAAGTTTCCCCTGACTGCTAGGACCCACCAACTACATCTTCGCACGCAAGGAAGTGCATCCGGGCAAAAAAATGATTCATCCCCCTGACTGCTGGGACCCACCAGCTACATCTTCGCACGCAAGGAAGTGCGTCCGAGCAAAAAAAACAATTCGCCCCCCTGACTGCTGGGACCCACCAGCTACATCTTCGCACGCAAGGAAGTGCCTGACAGTCGAGACCCACCTGGTCAAAGCATACGTAGCGTTGTCATTCTGGTCACGAACGTGTATGTACATATATACTGGTGGATGTAGAGGCGCGCACGTGTCGTGGTAGAGGCGCGTACGTGTCGTAGTAGAGGCGCGCACATAGCATGTACATGTAGGTACAGCGGTCAGGGTGCAAGAAAGAAAATACGGCCACATATGTGTACATACGGGCGGGGTCTCGAACGCCTACTCGCGCATACGTACGACCAGGGCTCGTGTACATGGCTGGGTCGGAACAGAGAAACAGCGTCATCGTCGTGTTCATGGGGAGGCAATGGAATGCGTCGTGTTCATGGGAGGCAACGGAATGCGTCATGTTCATGGGGAGGCAACGGAATGCGTCGTGTTCATTGGGAGGCAACAGAACGCGTGGGAGCCAACCGGCTGGGTCAGAACGGAATGCGTGGTCGTGTTCATCGGGAGGGCTTGGACGGAACAGGCAATGGAAACGAGGCCTGGCGTACCGCAAAATGGAGGAAACGGACCTGCTACGTTCGGAACGGGGTCCTGTTGATCGGAGGGGTGTGGCGTACCGCAAAACGGAGGAAACAGACCTCCTACGGTCGAAACGGGGGTCCTGTTGATCGGGAGGGGTGTGGCGTACCGCAAAACAGACGAAACGGACCTCCTACGGTTGAAACGGGGGTCCTGTTGATCGGGAGGGGTGTGGCGTACCGTAAAACGGACCTCCTACGGTCGAAACGGGGGTCCTGTTCATCGGGAGGGGTGTGGCGTACCGCAAAACAGGACTCCACGGGATACTGTTCATCTCCACCCTCGACCTCCTCCAGCCTCCACCGCGTGCTACTCCACCAGCTACTGTTCAACCACCCCTCCACGGGAACCCCTCCACCGTCTACTGTTCATCCAGCCCTCCACACCACGGGGTCCTGTTCAACCACCCCTCCACGGGCACCCCTCCACCGTCTACTGTTCATCCAGCCCTCCACACCACGGGGTCCTGTTCATCCAGAGGCAACGCCACCGCTCTGTTGGGGAACGTAGCATAAATTCAAAATTTTCTACGCATCACCAAGATCAATCTATGGAGTAATCTAGCAACGAGGGGAAGGAGAGTGCATCTACATACCCTTGTAGATCGCTAAGCGGAAGCGTTCAAGTGAACGGGGTTGATGGAGTCGTACTCGTCGTGATTCAAATCACCGATGAACAAGTGCCGAACGCACGGCACCTCCGCGTTCAACACACGTGCAGCCCGGTGACGTCTCCCACGCCTTGATCCAGCAAGGAGAGAGGGAGAGGTTGAGGAAGACTCCATCCAGCAGCAGCACAACGGCGTGGTGGTGATGGAGGAGCGTGGCAATCCTGCAGGGCTTCGCCAAGCACCACAGAAGAGGAGGGAGAGAGAGATGCAGGGCTGCACCAACGAGAGATCAAATCACGTGTGTTTTGGGCAGCCCCCTAGGCCTCATATATATAGGGGAAGGGGTGGAGGCTGCGCCCCCTCTAGGGTTCCCACCCCTAGGGGGGGCGGCAGCCCTAGATGGCCAAGGGGTGGCGGCCACAAGGGGGAGGAGAGGGAGGCGCAGGGTATATGGGCCTTAGGGCCCATCTGCCCTTAGGGTTTGCCCCCTCTCCCCTTCTAGGCGCATGGGCCTTAGTGAGGCTGGTGCCCTTGGCCCATGTAGGCCAAGGAACACTCCCTACAGCCCATGTGCCCCCCCCGGGGCAGGTGGCCCCACTTGGTGGACCCCCGGGACCCTCCCGGTGGTCCCGGTACATTACCGATAAAGCCCGAAACTCTTCCGGTGACCAAAACAGGACTTCCCATATATAAATCTTTACCTCCGGACCATTCCGGAACTCCTCGTGACGTCCGGGATCTCATCCGGGACTCCGAACAACATTCGGTAACCACATACAAACTTCCTTTATAACCCTAGCGTCATCGAACCTTAAGTGTGTAGACCCTACGGGTTCGGGAGACATGCAGACATGACCGAGACGTTCTCCGGTCAATAACCAACAGCGGGATCTGGATACCCATGTTGGCTCCCACATGTTCCACGATGATCTCATCGGATGAACCACGATGTCAAGGACTTAATCAATCCCGTATACAATTCCCTTTGTCTAGCGGTACGATACTTGCCCGAGATTCGATCGTCGGTATCCATATACCTTGTTCAATCTCGTTACCGGCAAGTCTCTTTACTCGTTCCGTAACACATCATCCCGTGATCAACTCCTTGGTCACATTGTGCACATTATGATGATGTCCTACCGAGTGGGCCCAGAGATACCTCTCCGTTTACACGGAGTGACAAATCCCAGTCTCGATTCGTGCCAACCCAACAGACACTTTCGGAGATACCCGTAGTGTACCTTTATAGCCACCCAGTTACGTTGTGACGTTTGGTACACCCAAAGCACTCCTACGGTATCCGGGAGTTGCACAATCTCATGGTCTAAGGAAATGATACTTGACATTAGAAAAGCTTTAGCATACGAACTACATGATCTTGTGCTAGGCTTAGGATTGGGTCTTGTCCATCACATCATTCTCCTAATGATGTGATCCCGTTATCAACGACATCCAATGTCCATGGTCAGGAAACCGTAACCATCTATTGATCAACGAGCTAGTCAACTAGAGGCTTACTAGGGACATGGTGTTGTCTATGTATCCACACAATGTATCTGAGTTTCCTATCAATACAATTCTAGCATGGATAATAAACGATTATCATGAACAAGGAAATATAATAATAACCAATTTATTATTGCCTCTAGGGCATATTTCCAACAGTCTCCCACTTGCACTAGAGTCAATAATCTAGTTCACATGCCATGTGATTAACACTCACAGAGTTCTGTGTTTGATCATGTTGCTTGTGAGAGAGGTTTTAGTCAACGGGTCGGAACCCTTCAGATCCGTGTGTGCTTTACAAATCCCTATGTCATCTCCTAGATTTAGCTACCACGTTCTATTTGGAGCTATTCCAAATAACTATTCTACTTGGAGCTATTCTAAATTGTTGCTCCATTATATGTATCCGGTATCTCTACTCAGAGCTATCCGGATAGGTGTTAAGCTTGCATCGATGTAACTCTTTACGTCGAACTCTTTATCACCTCCATAATCGAGAAAATCCCTTAGTCCACTAGTTACTAAGGATAACTTTGACCACTGTCCTGTGATCCGTTCTTGGATCACTCTTGTACCCCTTGACTGACTCATGGCAAGGCACACTTCAGGTGCGGTACACAGCATAGCATACTGTAGAGCCTATGTCCAAACATAGGGGACGACCTTCGTCTTTTCTCTCTATTCTGCCGTGGTCGAGCTTTAAGTCTTAACTTCATACCTTACAACTCAGGCAAGAACTCCTTCTTTGACTGATCCATCTTGAACACTTTCAAGATCACGTCAAGGCATGTGCTCACTTGAAAGTACCATTAAGCGTTTTGATCTATCCTTATAGATCTTGATGCTCAATGTTCAAGTAGCTTAATCCAGGCTTTCCATTGAAAAACACTTCCAAATAACCCTATATGCTTTACAGAAATTCTATGTCATTTCTGATCAACAATATGTCAACAACATATATTCATCAGAAATTCTATAGTGCTCCCACTCACTTCTTTGGAAATACAAGTTTCTCATAAACTTTGTATAAACCCAAAATCTTTGATCATCTCATCAAAGTGTACATTCCAACTCCGAGATGCTCACTCCAGTCCTCAGAAGGATAGCTGGAGCTTTGCATACTTATTAGCATCTTTCAGGATTGACAAAAACTTTCCGGTTGTATCACATACAACCTTTCCTCAAAAATCGTCGAGGAAACAATGTTTTGACATCCTATCTGCAAGATTTCATAAATAATGCAGTGACTGCTAATATAATTCCAACAGACTCTTAGCATCGCTACGAGTGAGAAAGTCTCACCGTAGTCAACTCCTTGAAGTTGTCGGAAAACATCTTAACGACAAGTCGAGCTTTTCTTAATGGTGAAATTTACCATCATTGTCCGTCTTCCTTTCAAAATCCATCTGTACTCAACAGCCTCACGACCATCGAGCTATTCTGTCAAAGTCTACACTTTGTTTCCATACATGGATCCTCTCTCGGATTATATGGCCTCAAGCCATTTATCGGAATCCAGGCCCACCATCGCTTCTCCATAGCTCGTAGGTTCATTGTTGTCTAGCAACATGACTTCCAAGACAGGATTACGTACCACTCTGAAGTAGTACGCATCCTTGTCATCCCACGAGGTTTGGGAGTGACTTGATCCGAAGTCTCATGATCAATATCATAAGCTTCCACTTCAATTGGTGTAGGTGCCATAGGAACAACTCTTTGTGCCCTGCTATACACTAGTTGAAGTGACGGTTCAATAACCTCATCAAGTCTCCACCATCCTCCCACTCAATTCTTTCGAGAGAAACTTTTCCTCGAGAGAGGACCCGATTCTAGAAACAATCCTTTATTGCTTTCGGATCTGAGACAGGAGGTATACCCAACTGTTTTGGGTGTCCTATGAAGATGCATTTATCCGCTTTGGGTTCGAGCTTATCAGCCTGAAACTTTTTCACATAAGCGTCGCAGCCCCAAACTTTTAAGAAATGACAGCTTAGGTTTCTCTAAACCATAGTTCATACAGTGTCATCTCATCGGAATTACGTGGTGCCCTATTTAAAGTGAATGTGGTTGTCTCTAATGCTCAACCCATAAACTATTGTGGTAATTCAATAAGAGACATCATGGTATGCATCATATCCAATAGGGTGCAGTTATGATGTTCGGACACACCATCACACTATGGTGTTCCAGGCTGTATCAGTTGTGAAATAATTTCCACAATGTCTTAATTCTGTGCCAAACTCGTAATTCAGATATTCATCTCTATGATCATATCATAGATCTTTTATCCTCTTGTCACGACGATCTTTCAACTTCACCCTGAAATTACTTGAACCTTTCAATAATTCAGACTCATGATTCATCAAGTAAATATACACTACATCTACTCAAATCATCTGTGAAGCAAGAACATAACGATATCCACTACATGCCTCAGCACTCATTGGACTGCACACATCAAATGTATTACTTCCAGCAAGTCGCTCTCTGGTTCCATTTTACTGAAACCGAGGCTTTCAGTCATCTTGCCCATGTGGTATGATTTGCATGTCTCAAGTGATTCAAGATCAAGTGAGTCCAAACGGTCCATTTGCATGGAGGTTCTTCATGCATATACACCAATAGACATGGTTCGCATGTCTCAGACTTTTCAAAATTGAGTGAGTCCAAAGATCCATCAACATGGAGCTTCTTCATGCGTTTTATACCGATATGACTTAAGTGGCAGTGCCACAAGTAGGTGGTACTATCATTACTATCTTTTGGCATGAACATGTGTATCACTACGATCGAGATTTAATAAACCATTCATTTTAGGTGTAAGACCATTGAAGGTATTATTCAAATAAACAGAGTAACCATTATTCTCCTTAAATGAATAACCGTATTGCGATAGACATAATCCAATCATGTCTATGCTCAACACAAACACCAATCTCGATGGTAGAAGGAGCGTGCGATGCTTGATCATATCAACATTGGAAACACTTCCAACACATATCGTCAGCTCACCTTTAGCTAATCTCCGTTTATTCCGCAGCTTTTATTTCGAGTTACTAACACTTAGCAACCGAACCGGTATCTAATACCCTGGTGCTACTAGGAGTACTAGTAAAGTACATATCAACACAACGTATATCCAATATACTTCTATCGACCTTGCCAGCCTTCTCATCTACCAAGTATCTAGGGTAATACTGCTCCAGTGGCTGTTCCCCTTATTACAGAAGCACTTAGTCTCGGGTTTGGGTTCAACCTTGGGTTTCTTCACTAGAGCAGCAGCTGATTTGCCGTTTCATGAAGTATCCCTTCTTGCCCTTGCCCTTCTTGAAACTAGTGGTTTCACCAACCATCAACAATTGATGCTCCTTCTTGATTTCTACTTTTGCGGTGTCAAACATCGCGAATATCTCAAGGATCATCATATATGTCCCTGATATATTATAGTTCATCACAAAGCTCTAGCAGCTTGGTGGTAATGACTTCAGAGAAACATCACTATCTCATCTGGAAGATTAACTCCCACTTGATTCAAGTGATTTTTGTACTCAGAAAATTTGAGCACAAGCTCAACAATTGAGCTTTTCTCCTTAAATTTGCAGGCTAAGAAAATCGTCGGAGGTCTTATACCTCTTGACGTGGGCACGAGCCTGAAATCCCAATTTCAGCCCTCGAAACATCTCATATGTTTCGCGACGTTTCAAAACGTTTTCGGTGCCTTAATTCTAAACCGTTTAACTGAACTATCACGCAGTTATCAAAATGTGTATGTCAGATGTTCGCAACATCCACAGACGACGTTCGAGGTTCAGCACACTGAGCGGTGCATTAAGGACATAAGCCTTCTATGAACCAATGAGGACAATCCTCAGTTTACGGACCTAGTCCGCATAATCGCTACTTTCAACTTTCAACTAATTTTTTTTCTCTAGGAACATATCTAAACAGTAGAACTATGGCATGAGCTACGACATAATTTGCAAAATCCTTTTGACTATGTTCAGGATAATTAAGTTCATCTTATGAACTCCCACTCAGATAGACATCCCTCTAGTCATCTAAGTGATTACATGATCCGAGTCAACTAGGCCGTGTCCAATCATCACGTGAGACGGACTAGTCAACGTCGGTGAACATCTTCATGTTGATCGTATCTTCTATACGACTCATGCTCGACCTTTCGGTCTTCTGTGTTCCGAGGCCATGTCTATACACATGCTAGGCTCGTCAAGTTAACCCCAAGTGTTTTGCATGTGTAAAACTGTCTTACACCCGTTGTATGTGAACGTAAGGATCCATCACACCCGATCATCACGGCGTGCTTAGAAACAACGAACTGTAGCAACGGTGCACAGTTAGGGGAGAACACTTCTTGAAATTTTAATGAGGGATCATCTTATTTACTACCGTCGTTCTAAGCAAATAAGATGTATAAACATGATAAACATCACATGCAATCAAATAGTGACATGATATGGCCAATATCATATTGCTCCTTTTGATCTTCATCTTCGGGGCTCCATGATCATCATCGTCACCGGCATGACACCATGATCTCCATCATCGTGTCTTCATGAAGTTGTCACGTCATCTATTACTTCTACTACTACAGCTAACGGTTAGCAATAAAGTAAAGTAATTACATGACGTTTATGTTGACACGCAGGTCATAAATAAATAAAGACAACTCCTATGGCTCCTGCCGGTTGTCATACTCATCGACATGCAAGTCGTGATTCCTATTACAAGAACATGATCATCTCATACATCACATATATCATTCATCACATCCTTTTGGCCATATCACATCACATAGCATACCCTGCAAAAACAAGTTAGACGTCCTCTAATTGTTGTTTGCATGTTTTACATGGCTGCTATGGGTTTCTAGCAAGAACGTTTCTTGACTACGCAAAGACCACAACGTGATATGCCAATTGCTATTTACCCTTCATAAGGACCCTATTCATCGAATCCGATCCGACTAAAGTGGGAGAGACAGACACCCGCCAGCCACCTTATGCAACTAGTGCATGTTTGTCGGTGGAACCGGTCTCACGTAAGAGTACGTGTAAGGTTGGTCCGGGCCGCTTCATCCCACGATGCCACCGAATCAAGATAAGACTAGTAACGGCAAGCATATTGAACAAAATCAACGCCCACAACTACTTTGTGTTCTACTCGTGCATAGAAACTACGCAATAGACCTAGCTCATGATGCCACTGTTGGGGAACGTAGCATAAATTCAAAATTTTCTACGCATCACCAAGATCAATCTATGGAGTAATCTAGCAACGAGGGGAAGGAGAGTGCATCTACATACCCTTGTAGATCGCTAAGCGGAAGCGTTCAAGTGAACGGGGTTGATGGAGTCGTACTCGTCGTGATTCAAATCACCGATGACCAAGTGCCGAACGCACGGCACCTCCGCGTTCAACACACGTGCAGCCCGGTGACATCTCCCACGCCTTGATCCAGCAAGGAGAGAGGAAGAGGTTGAGGAAGACTCCATCCAGCAGCAGCACAACGGCGTGGTGGTGATGGAGGAGCGTGGCAATCCTGCAGGGCTTCGCCAAGCACCACAGAAGAGGAGGGAGAGAGAGATGCAGGGCTGCACCAACGAGAGATCAAATCACGTGTGTTATGGGCAGCCCCTTAGGCCTCATATATATAGGGGAAGGGGAGGGGCTGCGCCCCCTCTAGGGTTCCCACCCCTAGGGGGCGGCAGCCCTAGATGGCCAAGGGGTGGCGGCCACAAGGGGGAGGAGAGGGAGGCGCAGGGTATATGGGCCTTAGGGCCCATCTGCCCTTAGGGTTTGCCCCCTCTCCCCTTCTAGGCGCATGGGCCTTAGTGGGGCTGGTGCCCTTGGCCCATGTAGGCCAAGGAACACTCCCTACAGCCCATGTGGCCCCCCCGGCAGGTGGCCCCACTTGGTGGACCCCCGGGACCCTCCCGGTGGTCCCGGTACATTACCGATAAACCCCGAAACTCTTCCGATGACCAAAACAGGACTTCCCATATAAATCTTTACCTCCGGACCATTCCGGAACTCCTCGTGACGTCCGGGATCTCATCCGGGACTCCGAACAACATTCGGTAACCACATACAAACTTCCTTTATAACCCTAGCGTCATCGAACCTTAAGTGTGTAGACCCTACGGGTTCGGGAGACATGCAGACATGACCGAGACGTTCTCCGGTCAATAACCAACAGCGGGATCTGGATACCCATGTTGGCTCCCACATGTTCCACGATGATCTCATCGGATGAACCACGATGTCAAGGACTTAATCAATCCCGTATACAATTCCCTTTGTCTAGCGTACGATACTTGCCCGAGATTCGATCGTCGGTATCCCGAATACCTTGTTCAATCTCGTTACCGGCAAGTCTCTTTACTCGTTCCGTAACACATCATCCCGTGATCAACTCCTTGATCACATTGTGCACATTATGATGATGTCCTACCGAGTGGGCCCAGAGATACCTCTCCGTTTACACGGAGTGACAAATCCCAGTCTCGATTCGTGCCAACCCAACAGACACTTTCGGAGATACCCGTAGTGTACCTTTATAGCCACCCAGTTACGTTGTGACGTTTGGTACACCCAAAGCATTCCTACGGTATCCGGGAGTTGCACAATCTCATGGTCTAAGGAAATGATACTTGACATTAGAAAAGCTTTAGCATACGAACTACATGATCTTGTGCTAGGCTTAGGATTGGGTCTTGTCCATCACATCATTCTCCTAATGATGTGATCCCGTTATCAACGACATCCAATGTCCATGGTTAGGAAATCGTAACCATCTATTGATCAACGAGCTAGTCAACTAGAGGCTTACTAGGGACATGGTGTTGTCTATGTATCCACACATGTATCTGAGTTTCCTATCAATACAATTCTAGCATGGATAATAAACGATTATCATGAACAAGGAAATATAATAATAATCAATTTATTATTGCCTCTAGGGCATATTTCCAACACGCTCACTGTTCATCCACCCCCCCCCCCCCCCCCCCCCCCCGCAACGCTCACTATTCATCCCAGAGGCAGCATCGATCGGCTTCAGTTAGCAGCACTAGCGAAGGAATTGCTCGATTGGGTTCAGTTAACAGCCATCGATCGATCGCTCGGGTTCAGTAACGCGTAGCCTGCAGTGCAATCGCTCGGGTTCAGTTAGAGCCCAACGCCTCGCTCGGGTTTAGTTAGAGCCAATGCCTCGCACACACGCGCATACGTGTATGAGAGAAACGCGCATCGCTCGGCCCCCGACCTCCCACCGTAACCGGGAACTCCCTGAAATTTTCCTCCCCCTCGCTTCTACCATGGTCTTTTCCGTCATGGATGGTCTAAAGAATGTCATGCAGCTGCATCTCCGGCCCACCCAGGACGAAAAGCCCATTTTATGTCATGATTTTTTGTCATAGAAGTAGGAGCCCACCACTTCTATGATGATACCGGGTTTTGTCACAATTATCGTCATAGAAGTGTCATATGTATGACATAAAAAAAATTCGTTCGGCCCAAAATGTCATGGATGTGTCTTTTTTTTGTAGTGACCTCCGTTGGACGAATCTTGCCAATAGACAAGTCTTGAATTGCTTCCTAAGGATATGTGTCTCCTACATCAATTGGCAATTGCTCTACTTGCGAGCCGTTAGATTCATCAAACTTCACATCTACTGTCTCTTCAACCTTTCGGGTGAAATTGTTGTAGACACGGTAGGTGTGAGAGTTTGAGCCATAACCGAGTAGGAAACCCTCATGAGATTTAGGAGAAAATTTAGAACGACGATGCTTATCCAGAATGTAACACTTTGAGCCGAATACTTGAAAGTATCCAACTTGGGGTTTGTTACCGGTGAGAAGCTCGTATGCCGTCTTGACGAGTAGCTTGTGAAGATATAAAAGATTTGTTGCATGACAAGCTGTCTCTACCGCTTCCGCTCAAAAGTGTTTTGGCATCTTGTACTCATCAAGCATCATTCTCGCCATCTCAATAAGAGTCTGGTTCTTCCTCTCAACAACTCCATTTTGTTGAGGTGTGTATGTAGCCGAGAACTCGTGTGAAATCCCTTCTTCATCAAGAAAGGTATCCACATTTGCGTTGTTGAACTCCGTTCCTTTGTCGCTGCGAACCTTCTTGATCTTCACTTCAAATTGATTTTGGGCCTTCCTAGCAAAGTTCTTGAAAATCTTTTGGACCTATGATTTATCATCAAGAAAGAACACCCACGTAAATCTTGAAAAATCATCGACTATGACTAGATCAAATGAGTTTCCACCGAGACTTTTATAGGCGTTGGGACCAAAGAGATCCATATAAAGTAGCTCGAGCGGTCTTCTGGTGGTCATGATGTTCTTCACGGGGTGACTTCCTCCAACTTGTTTTCCTACTTAACAAGCACTGCACAATCTATCCTTGTCCAATATAACATCTTTAACTCCAAGGATATGATCACCTTTGATAAGCTTGTCAAGATTTCCCATGCCCACATGACCTAACCTTCTATGCCACAACCAACCTTTAGAGGATTTAGCAATTAAGAAAGTTCTAGGTTGAGCCTTTTTAGTGAAATCAACAATGTATAGATCACCTCTACGTATACCGATAAAGACCATATTATGATTATCTCTTTGAAACACTTGGCAATCTACTTTAGTAAATAGGACACTGAAGCCAAAGTCAGCAAGTCTAGATACGGGAAGTAAATTATAGCCAAGGGATCCAACGAGCATAACATTTTGTATGGAGCTATCATGTGAGATGGCCACCTTACCAAGGCCAACCACCTTACCCTTTGAGTTGTCAACAAAAGTGACATACTTTCAAGGGCCATTGTTTTCAGCAAGCTCACGAAACATATCCTTGTCTCCGGTCGTGTGATCGGTACATCCACTATCAAGAACCCATTCATTTCCTCCAGCCATGTAGCCACGAAGATTAGCCATAAGACCAAAATGTCTCATAGACTCATCGAGATCAAAGTCACTATCATCATCCTCATCATAGTATCCATGTTCAACATCATCTTGTGATTGATCAATTCCTAGAGAGAGTGATTCATTAGATAAATGATCATCATAATGTTCATCTTTATGAATTCTAATAGCTTCGGAGATGATATTGCTAATAATTCCAACATCTCCTTTGGCACGCATGAGGTTGCTAAGCTCAAATAAACAATCACCAAACTTAGGATCATTGGAATTCATCTTACTCAAAGCAATAGACTTATGGAGAATCTCATCTATTGCAAGGAATAGTTTGGGAATCGTTCCTCAAGAAATCTCCATATAGTGTAGGCACAATCAACAGCAGGCAAGCACCTAAACAAATTTCTAGGCAAACCTCTAGTAATAAGATTGATAGTTATAAGGTTGCGAATCATGTCAATAGACTCATCAAGGGTAGGATGCAAATGATCAACAAGGGGTGCACAAGGGCTAGTAATGTACTTGTTCAAGTGATGTTCATTGAAAATCTCAAGCATCTCATTTTTCCACTCATGAAAAAACTCTCCATCAAGTATAGGCACTCTACGTTTAAGACTCCCCAACATAGACTCATTCATCTTCCTCCAATGATGATTAAACCAAAGCAATGGAGACCAATGCTCTGATACCAATTGTAGGATCGAGAAGAGGTGTCTAGAGGGGGGGAGTGATTAGACCTTCAACAAATAAAAGCATCAGTTTTTAATTTCTTTAAGTTAAGGTGGAGTTTTAGCACAAGTTTAAACATTCACAATACATTTCAAGCAAGCATGGCAAGAGTATATGAGCAGCGGAAAGTAAAGCATGCAAGTTGCAAGAAAGTAAAGTGATGGGATTGGAGTGTGCAAACGCAATTGGAGATACGGAGATTTTGGCGTGGTTCCGATAGGTGGTGCTATCGTACATCCACGTTGATGGAGACTTCAACCCATGAAGGGTAACGGTTGCGTGAGTCCACGGAGGGCTCCACCCACGAAGGGTCCACAAAGAAGCAACCTTGTCTATCCCACCATGGTCGTCGCCCACGAAGGACTTGCCTCACTTAGGAAGATCTTCACGAAGTAGGCGATCTCCTTGCCCTTACAAACTCCTTGGTTCAACTCCACAATCTTGACGAAGACTCCCAAGTGACACCTAACCAATCTAGGAGACACCACTCTCCAAAAGGTAATAGATGGTGTGTTGATGATGAACTCCTTGATCTTGTGCTTCAAATGATAGTCTCCCCAACACTCAACTCTCTCACAGATTTGGATTTGGTGGAAAGATGATTTGAGTGGAAAGCAACTTGGGGAAGGCTAGAGATCAGGATTCTTGTGGTTGGATTGGAATATCTTGATCTCAACACATGAGTAGGTGGTTCTCTCTCAGAAAATGAATGGTGGAAGTGTAGGCACGTTCTGATGGCTCTCTCCTCAAATGGAGCCTCCACACAAAATCTAGCCGTTACACACAATTCACCAAACTCGGTGGGACCGAATCAAGAAACTCGGTCAGACCGATATGGTTCAAAATGTGAACGTTAGGATTTTCAGTGGGACCGATATGATCAACTTGGTGGGACCGATGTGCTAGGGTTAGGGTAAAACCTCATCTCAGTTTGACTGATTACACAAACTTGGTGAGACCGATTTTGGTAATAAGCAAAACAGAGAGTTGGTCAAGCAAATTCGATGGGACCGATTGCATATCTCGGTGAGAACGAAATAATTGCAATAGGCAACAGAGAGTTTGCAAGCCCATCTTGGTGAGACCGAGATCCCATTGGTGGAACCGAACTGATTAGGGTTTCTGGATATGGCTATGTCAAAAGAACTCAGTGGCGCCGGATAGATCAAATCGGTGGGGCCAAGTTTTACTTTTGGTTTGGGGCATATGTGGATATGAGAAAGTGGTTGAGGGCTTTGGAGCATATCACTAAGCACTTTGAGCAAGCAAGCCATTAAGCAACACCTCATCCCCTTTTAATAGTATTGGCTTTCCTATGGACTCAATGTGATCTTGGATCACTAAAATTAAAAGGTGAAGAGTCTTGAGCTTTTGCCAATCCTTGTCCTTAGCTTCTTGAAGGGGTTCCACATCCTCTTGTTCATGCCACACCTTTTTGAACTTTCTGAAATATACTAGATAAAAGTATTCGTCCAACAAGAGATATGTTGACATTTATTACCAAAATCACCTAGGGAGTACTTGTGCTTTCAGCGGCTCCTGGATCGGGGAGTCAAACATCTGCCGCAGCTGTCCTAGGGTCTCGTCGATAACTGCCAAACCCTCAGGCGAGATGCCAAGAGCTTTGAGAAGAACCATTTCTGTCATCGTCGTTTTAGATTTCCTTGGCGCGCTCACTGTCGTGGAACACGTGTTACGACGAGGTGTGAAATCAGGCCCCGAGCTCTTCCCTCGTACTGCTTCAATCTCCTTCAGCAACGGCGGGGCTAATTTTTTTCAGTAAACCCGTGCAGAAAGCCTTGATGTTGGCTACCATAATTTGCTCTTTGGGTGGCAGAAGTAGATCATTGGTAGCGTGCATGGGCACGTCCATATCCATGCAGCCCGCTCTATCCACTAGGCATTGCTCCTCCATGCATGTCACCGTCTCCCCGCCCGCCTCGAACTGCAGCGTAGCACTCGTCTCATTCGGGGCACCTGCCCCCACCTCTGTATGAGTACTCGTGGTGGGTGTCGAAAGTTCCTCCACCGGGTCCCACCCAGGTGCCGTGTCCTGATTTTGGGTCAAGTTTCCCATCGGCTCCGTGTCCCGCACCACACTGATTGGCCCACGCTCCGGGTCATGGGTTTGACTGGTCTGCGCTGCAATCCTAACTACATGTTCTTGATCAGCCCCATTTGTCACCGCCTGTTGCCCAGTTGCATCGTCCTTGGGATTCGTAGAGGCTCCTAGAGCTGCATCAGCCTCCTTGTCCGGCACACCAGCTGGAGGGGCAAAGGCTGATTCGGATTAGGGGATAGCGTACGTGGGGCCTCTGCCACCACCAACTCCTGACCCAAGGTAGTAGCCCCAGTATCATCTATGGCTGATTGCGCCGTTGGATCGCCGCCCGCGGCCAACACCGGGCCCTGCCCCGGAAATGCTATGGCCAGCGGCCCCTTCTGGCGGGCAGGCTCCTCTACTGCCGCCGCAACTACAGAGCCAGAGTGACATGCCTTGCCACCGGCGATGCTTCCCACCCCAGCGGCGGCGGCAGCACAACTCCGACACCTGTCTCGACCATTGGCCGGATGCGCCAGTCTGAGGGCCCCACACGCCCTAGGAGAGCATGCCGATACGAGCCACCCACAGCACCTCCCTTCGGCGCGCCACCGCAAACATCTCGAACACCCCGCGTCCATGGAAGCACCCGCCACTCTCCGCTGCCAGAGAAGCTACCAGAATCCTCCGGCAGGCCGCTCTGACCGCTACCATCCGAGCTAGGCGGCCGGAGCCAGCCCTCTGGACCGGCGTGCTCCCTGACTCGACCAATATGGATGAGCATCTTGTATTCCAGCAGCTGACGGGAAGTAGGCCGGTGAGCCGCAGGGTTGCCCTCCACCTCAGGCTCCGGCACCCACAACCTCCACGCCACCAGCACTTCATCAGGGTCAACGCACCACGCCCGGAGCTTGAACATGGAGAGATCCTCTCGGCTGGCTGTCTCCGGTGCCAAGCTATCCACCAGGCAGACAGATCCGAGAAGCTCTACAGCCGTGTCCCTGGTCCAGATGTGGGACCGGACGCGCTCGATCATCAGATCCACCTGAGAACGCATCACCTTGGTTACCGCTTGAGCTTGCCGCAGCCATGGCCTGAAGAACATCTTGAAGAAGTCGTGTCAACTGAGTCAGCCGTTAGTGCCTTGTTTTTGAACTCCGGTGTCACAAAGACCACAAGGAAATCTTCCGGGAAGAACTTGTGCACTGGAAACTTGTGTCTGGGGATATCCAATTGCGCCGCGATGGCTTCGGCCGCCTCCACACACGACACCGCCGGCCGGGAGCCGCCGATGTAAGCAACCACCGCCATCCTGAGGCGTCGCTCCATGTCATCCATCTCCCGAGTCCGCGAAATGACACAGACGTCCATGGCCGCCGCTGTCGCGGCCGCAGCCGGCAGCGCCAGCCAAGACCCCGCAGGTACGGTGTCAACCGCGACTGACGAGGGCCGCCCCTGGGGGGAGACCTGCCGAGTCACCGGCGACAGCCTGCGCGCTAGTCCTATTGGCGGCAGCTGCTGATCAGGCCGCGCCATGTTGGCCATGGCGTCACGTCGGAGCTCCTCCTCCGGCCGTAGGCTCCTGGGACGCGAACACTCCGATCAGATGTGCCCTTCAAGCCCACAACGGAAGCATAGTGGCTTAAAGGTGCGGTCTTCCATGCGATGCCCTTCCCTAAAGCACTTGAAGCAGAGCCCAAACAAATCCGACCGGATTTCTCCCCTCTCCTGTGAAGACGAAGGCGAGCAAAACCTAGGCCGCTCCTCCGCTGCAAGCTGCCTCTGCCGGAGCTCCCACTTTCGGCGACGCCAGAGCGCCTTGTGCGAGGGGCCTGGCCTTCTCCAAGGCACCGCCGCGGCCGTGCCCGCAGCCGGATCCGGGGCCTCCACGCCGGCAGAAGGATGCGCGCCCGCGAAGGAACCAGCAGAGCACAGGGATTCGGAGAGATCAAGACCGGACACCACTGACTGCAACCTGGAGGAGATCGAACACAGACTGGAGGGGTCAAAGGCCATGATCGAGGCAAAAGGGTCGCGGGGGGAGGGGGGAGTGGTTGCCGGCGCGAGGGAGGTGGACGCCGGGGCCGGAGTGGCCGCCGGCACGGAAGCGGGGAGGGGGAGCGGGGGAGGAGAGAGTTCTATCCACTTGTTTCTCAAGCAGGGGCGGACCTAGGATCTAATTCACGTGAGGTAGAAGTTGCGGAGAAATTACACAAAAGTAATAGCAAAACTGAAGTAATATGATCGTGTCAAAACCTCCTAGTAATAAATCTAACAAATATCGGAAGTCTTTTGATTTTTTTAACCTATACCAACCTTTTTCATACGATGGCGTGCACAAACCCATCGTGCACTCGCTGAGTCGACACGCGGGCCTCTTGCTCGCACGCAATGAACTGTTCATCAGACAGCAGCAGTGGCTGGCATCACCGGCGCGGCGGTGCACGGTGCACCGCACGTACGCAAGATAACAAAAGCACGCATGTCGCTTTTCCAATCCAACCAGCAAAAAAGCAATCAACGGCCGTCCGTCCCGATCCTCCTCCACCTCCACGTGCTCCTGCTCCTCCTCCAGCCCCCACTCCACCCCACAACCCTCGTGCTGCCCCGCCCTCACTCGCTCACAGTCACAAGTAAACCCGCACAGTCCCCCATGCCCGCCCACTGCTCGACGCAATTCCCCGACGGCTGATCGCGCCGCGCAGGCCCCCATGGCCTCCCTCCTCGCGCCGCCCGCCTCCACGCGCGGCATCCTGCCACCCCGTCGCCCGGCCCCGCGCGCCGCCCAGACCCCCCGCGCCGGGCGCTCGTGCTACCGCTTCCGCACCGACGACGACGGCGTCGTGGACGTGGCCGTCGCCGCGGGGGAGGGCGGCGGGTACACGGTCGGTGTCGAGGTCCCGCCCCTCCCGGGCGCGCCCCGGCGGGGGGGCGGGCTGGTGCTCCGCCCCGCGGGCTCCGCCGAGGCCGTCCCGCTGGACGGCGCCTGCCCCGCGGCCGAGCTCTCCTTCCGCGCGGCCCCCGCGCCGTTCAGCCTCTCGTTCCTGCTCACGGACGGCGAGGGCGCCGAGATACGGACCCACCGCAGCACGCCCTTCTGCGTGCCGGTAGGCGTCGGGCCGGGCAGCCCCGCGCCGCTCGGCCTGTCCCTCTCGGAGGGCGGGGCCGCCAACTTCGCCCTCTACAGCAGGAGCGCCAAGGGCGTCGTGCTCTGCCTCTACGGCCGTGGCGGCGGCGGCGGCGGCAAGCCCGCTCTTGAGATCGAGCTCGACCCCTACGTCAACCGGACGGGCCACGTCTGGCACGTCTCGCTGAAGAGCGTGGAGGGGTACGGCAGCTACGGCTTCCGGTGCGGGCTGTTCGGCATGGGCCACCCATTGTTGGATCCGTATGCCAAGGTGATCGGTGACCTGGTTGCTGCCAATCCCCTTCATGTGAAGGGGGTCACTGCGCCGTCTATGAGTTGCCTAGGATCGTTGGCGATTCCACCGAGCTACAATTGGGGCAGGGACAAGCGCCCATGCTTGCCATTGGAGAAGCTGGTGGTGTACCGGGCAAATGTGGCCTTGTTCACCAAGGACAAGTCGAGCGGTCTGCCGGACAATGTTGCCGGTACTTTCTCCGGGGTGACTGCAAAGATAGAGCACTTTAGGAGTCTCGGTTTCAATGCCGTTTTGCTGGAACCAGTGTTCCAATTCGATCAGGTGAAGGGCCCTTACTTCCCGTACCATTTCTTTTCACCAATGGACTCGTATGGCGGTGAAGGCTCCAGTGCTTCAGCTATCACGGCTATGAAGGATATGGTCAAGGCAATGCACAGAAATGGAATAGAGGTCCTCTTGGAGGTTGTTTTTACACATACTGCTGAAGGAGAAGCAGATGGTCAGATGATATCGATCAGTGGCATTGACAATTCCTCGTATTACATTGCTGATGAGATTGCTGGATGCAAATCGAGTATACTGAATTGCAATTCTCCAGTGACTCAGAATCTGATTTTGGACAGCCTCCGCCATTGGGTGATTGATTTCCATGTTGATGGGTTTTGCTTCATCAATGCCCCTTTCCTGGTCAGGGGTCCACGTGGTGAATATCTTTCTCGACCGCCCCTTCTTGAATCTATTGCTTTCGACCCGGTTCTTTCCAAGACAAAGATCATTGCAGATCCTTGGTCTCCACTCGGCATATCTAACGTGCAGTTTCCATTCCCTCACTGGAAAAGATGGGCTGAGATGAACACAAGGTTCTCCATTGATGTGCGCAATTTTTTGAAGGGAGAAGCTCTTATTAGTGATCTTGCTACGCGTTTGTGTGGTAGCGGGGACCTATTTTCCAACAGAGGCCCGGCATTTTCTTTCAATTATGTATCCAGGAATTCAGGGCTTACTCTTGTTGATTTGGTGAGTTTCAGCAATGGGGATCTTGCTTCTGAGTCGAGCTGGAATTGTGGTGAAGAAGGACCGTCGGAGGACAGTGTAGTTCTTCAGAAGAGGCTAAGGCAGATAAGGAATTTCATATTTATTCTCTTTGTTTCACTTGGTATTCCAATCCTGAACATGGGAGATGAATGCGGGCACTCCTCTGCTGGTTCGACATCATACAAGGATAGAGTTCCTCTAAACTGGAAGGCCTTGAAGACCAGTTTTGTTAAGGAAGTTACTGGATTCATTTCATTTCTAGCTGCACTCAGGAGTCGGCGAGGGGACATTTTTCAGAGAAGAGAATTCCTCAAACTGGAAAACATAAGTTGGCATGGGAACAATCTATCTGAACCACGATGGGAGGATCCTACTAGCAAGTTTCTTTGCATGCATATAATCGCAGAAAATGATGTTAATACACCAGAGTTAACCAAAGGTGACTTGTACATATGTTTCAATGCAAATGAGGAACCAGCAAGTGCTACATTACCTGCTCCTGCAGAAGGATCTGTGTGGCTACGTTTGGTTGATACATCACTTGCGCTTCCAGGTTTCTTTACAGCCGAGTCTAATCTGAAAGTACACCAAGTGCTAGGATATTCATCTTATGAAGTAAAAGCGCACAGTTGTGTTTTATTTGAATCAAAGAGGGATCTCCCCCAGTTTCTCTGATAAAGTAGTTAGTCTGTTGACGCCTGCTTCCTACTTTCAGAGCTTTGGTTGGAATAAGTTGGTCTGTACTGTAGCTGAGAATGTTTATGATAATAAAATGTAGCATTTGTCCAATGGATGGTATATCTAATTTCCAAACTGCCTCGAGCCATTGTTCTCCATATAAATTCTCCAAGTTTTGAAGCTAACCAGTTGCAGGCTTGCAGCCATTTACTACTCCAAGGAAGCACTCCGGTGCGCCTAATCACCTGGGTTATGTAACGACCATTTGATTCACTTGTGCAACTGCGCAAGCACCTGAGAAGATGGTGCATCAGATGGAAGGCAATTTCGGTGACCTTTCTCCTTCTGCACCTTTGCCACGCGTCTGTTTGCCTCCTTTGATCCCTCACCTCCCTTACCTTTTTTCTCTTTTGGTCAACCCTTCTGTCCATTCCCTCCGTCCAGTTTTATTAGTCCTCATTTTATTTTGGGTCAAAGTTTGATCAGATATTTGACTAGCAAAATATAAGTGATATGTCAAGAATACTATATTGTTGGTTTTGTATTTGAAAGTAGTTTCCAATGGTACTATTTTGTTAAATATAACTTATGTTTTATTAGTTAAATGTATGTTCAAAATTCGATTCAAAACACAAGGGGACTAATAAACCTGGACAGATGAAGTACTCATCTTGCCCCCATGCATGTGGCCGCCGCTGCACTTCTCTCTTTCGCTGCTGACCTTTGTCTCTCTATCCCTGGCACCAATGTGCATGTACGGTGGCATACACACAGCCACAGCTGGAAGGGCAATTGGCATTGGCATCCCGTTTGCTGCCGCTTCTCATTGCGAGTCCAACCTCTTAACGGTGGTGATGATTCTGGTAAAGAACTAGATTTTTTTTCCGCCTGACCCTTGTTTCTATACTCCATTTCTTTTATGCGTTCACTGAAAGGGAATTAGGCTTTATCTTTGACGGTGTCATTATTTCTTTCCCTACATTGCTGTCATGTCTATCTACTCTATATTATTTAAAACAGAATAAAAATCTCGTGGCATTTTACATTTCCACCAGGCAGATGGCAATAGTTGTGGATGCCACATCAACAGGCTCTGTCGTGGTCCTAAGTCTGACAGTAGTGTAGGGGGGTAAGTATGGAGAGGCAAGATCTTAGCTGTGAAGAAGTTGTAAGCACGCAAGGTTTACGAGTTCAGGCCCTTCTCGGAGGAAGTAATAGCCCTATATCTCGGAGCCCGGAGGCGGTCGACTGGATTATATGAATATGGGTTATAGAGGTGCGAACCCTTGTCTCGGAGGAGGGGGGTGGCTTATATAGAGTGCACCAAGACCCCGGCCAGCCCACGTTACAAAGGGTTCAATGTACATTAAGGCAGGGCGTTACTGATAACGCTAGTAATAAAGTGCTATGATGACCATAAAAGCTATTTAATGACCGACCGTTAGCGTGTGGAGTGACTTCGGGTCTCCTGGCCGCCGAGTGGTTGGATCTTGGTCGAGTGATTGCTTCTTGGTCGAGCGTCTTCGAGTCTGTCGAGTGGAACACCTCCAAGTCGATTGAAAGGCGGTTTCTTCTAGAGATGTCCTTGGGTAGGGCAGTTAGGACAGGTCCATGATCCTACCCTAGGTACATAGCTTCATCATTAGCCCCCGAATGGATTGAGGTTTGAGTGGGGAAGGAGTTGAGAACTTCTCTGACTCGTTTTTCATGCCGTGAGCATATCTTGTTTCAGATCAACGGACCTGAGTGACGACAGCAACTTCCTTTTCAGTCGCCTTGATCCATTCTTAATTCTTCGTCGAGTGGGTTTCTTTACTTGTAAGGCTCCGAGTGACGGTGCGGAGGAGATCTTAGGTCTGACCAGTTGTTTGCTGCGCGCAGATTTCGCGGGATCCGAATTTTGGGAAGCGCGCGGGACGGGGGAGGCCGCAGTAATCGGATGGGATAGAGCGGAGCCGCCTCGATCCCCGCGCCACCTTTTTCGCCACGTATCGCGCGCGCGGTCGTTACGGGATTTGACAGAGCCGCCTGGGCCTACCCATCAGCCACTCGGAAGCGGCCTGATATAAAGCGCCCGACCGGAGTCTCCCGAACAGTGCATCTCATTTCCTCTTCTCTTCCTCACGCCCCTCCGCTGCGCTCGCTCTCACCCCAGCGCCACCGAACCATACGCGTCTCGTCGGCGACAATGGGGAAGGAGAAGACAGCGGCCCTGGAGCGGGCAAAGAAGGCGACAGCGAGGTCGAAGGGGAAGGCGACTAGCCGGGGTGGATCTTCCTCGCGGTCCGGCCTGCCGAGGGGCTGGATCCAGGGCGACTGGATCCACTCAAGGATCTCCCAAGAAGACCTCGACGACTTGGCCGAAGGGGGGCTGATCCCCTACGACTCGGCGCGGCTTCCGGGGAAGGAATATGAGCCGCAGCCTCGGGAGGGTGAGCATGTCCTTCTTGCCACCCACGTCGACCGTGAATTTTCCTTGCCCCCACACCCCTTCTTCCGAGGGTTTCTGAACTTCTTTGGGGCACAACTCCATCATTTTACCCCCAACTCAATCGTTTATCTTGCCGCTTTCATTTCTTTGTGTGAGAACTTCCTGGGTTGTCGGCCTCACTGGGGTCTCTTCAAGCATATTTTCACTTGTCGCTCCCAGACAGTAAAAAAGGCTAATCCGAGTGACGAGAGGACCCAAGTGATCCATATGTGTGGGGGTCTTGGCATCCAGACGAGAGGGAAAAGCTCCTTCCCGGCCATGATTCTTCCCGACTCAGTTCGCGGATGGCAGTCGACCTGGTTTTACTGTAAAGACCAGTCGACGCCAGGGCAATCGACTGGCCTCCCTCCCTTTACCATGGACCGAGTGGAAAAACCCTCCCCTTTGAAGGTGCTCCTGGAGGAGAAGGCGCACGTGAAGGTGTTGGTCGACCGAGTGGTCCAGCTTATTCGTGATGGGGTCACTGGTATGGATCTCTTGGAGGTCTTCCTTCGGCGGCGCATCCAGCGTCTCCAAGCCCGAGACCATCCAATGTGGATGTATTCGGGTCTTGAAGACTCCACTCGGATCCACCCGGAGGAGGTCGACGATGACACACTGGAGAAGTGGCTGTCTGGCATTACCGGGAATAAGGACAATCCCAGGGGAGCCAGGAGAGTCCCTCCATTCGACCAGTCCCACGCACTAGAGCAGGTCTGATTCTGAGTTTTTGCTTGTAATCTGAATTCACTCGCGTAGCTGCCTATATTGCGTCGACTGACTTTGATCTACCTGCTTTCTTTCAGGCCATTATTGAAATGTATTCAATGCCCAACGGGGAGCAAGAGCAAGCTCTGGAGGGCGAGGCGAGTGGCGGCAAAAGTGGCGAGTGGACTTCCGATGGTGAAGGGGATGGAGGAAGCGACGACTCAAGCGGTGGAGAAGAAGTCGAGTCGCCTCCTCGCAGGGAGAGGCGATCCAAGCTTGACCAAGAACGGTCGAGTGCCCGTGACAAGGCAACTGCTCCGGCTGGTCAGTCTTCGAAGCGCCCTCGGATCTCTTCACCAACCCCGACTGAGAAGGCGCCAAAGCACCCCAGAGTTGTAGAGCCGAAGACTCGGAAAGCGTTGCCGAAAATCAAGATTGATATCCCCGTCGCTTCCGCGTGAGTGCCTCTCTTTGCATTCACTCGACGCTCCGCGCTGTTTGTTTTTCTTGTTTTAACTGGACGAACTTTGGAACTGTCAGCGCTGCTACCTCCGGGACCTCAGCTTACAGGGACGAAGATGAGGTGATGGAGGATGCGTTCACTTCTAATCCGGGTATGATCCCTGCCATACTGTCTTTATTTTGGTCAATTCAACTGCAACGCGTACCATTGGGTGATGTGACTTTGATGATTGAACTTTGCATAGTTCCCAACGTTATTGACCTCCCTGATGATGATGAAGAGCCCGAGAGGCCTTCGACAAGGAAAAATAGGCGAGCTCCTGCAAGCGAGGCGCTACAGACGACGCCGAGGGCGGAACCAGTTGTTCAGGACACTGGCGATGTCAATCGGGGTTCTGTTACCTTCGCTGAGCCACTGTCGAGTGCCTTGCCTTCTCCGTCGACTGCTCAGGCCCCTGTCGACCCGCCTTTAGTTTTTGCGACCCATCATGTCCCAGAGGATGAGGTGAATGCTGCTAAGGAAGCCATACGCCAGGCGGGCATTATGATGGAGAAGATGAAGACGGTGCGGAACGCTAGCCAAGCCGCCTATGATGCCAGCTCGGCTCTCCAGAGCAACGTTCAGGTTAGTTGGTCGCCGCTTGTTCTGTTAGGATATGCTACCTGAAGATTCTTTCCAAAAACCTTTGCATCTGTACACCCACTGGGTGTGTCGATTGAATTTTTGGACTAGTGGGGGCACGCTGAGTGCACCCACTGGGTGTAGTCCCCGAGACTATGGTGGACTGCTGGCAGTTGACTGTAGTCTTTGTATTTTGCCGAATGTATAAACCGAACTGGTAGTTTATCTCTTCCACTCGATCTGGTCGAGTGGGATCAGAACCGGTGGGGGCACGCTAAGTGCACCCACTGGGTGTAGTCCCCGAGACTATGGTGGACTGCGGGCAGTCGACCGTAGTCTTAGTATTTATTGCCTTTATTGTTTTTTTGCTGTAAAAATAACTTCTCCCCTTTGATTTCAGAAATCTTGTGATCTTGGAGCTCGCTTTGCTGACTTGGAGAAGCAGCAAATTCAACTGAAACTTGACTTGGAGCTGGCCAGGACAGAGCTGCAAAAGGTCAGAGACGGCGCCGCAGGTAAGACGAGTTTGTCGACTGGTCAGTTTTAGGCTTGGGTACCCTTCTGCTATTTCTGAATCAATCATGATTTCTTTGCAGAAAAACTGAGAGAAGCTCTGGCGAAGAAGGATCAGGATTTGGCCGCTGCTCGTAAGGAGGCTGACGACAAGACCGCTCTGGCCGAACAGAAGCTGGCTTCAGTAGGCCAGTTGGAAGAAGAGAATACCAGGCTGAAGACCGCTCTGAATGACTCCAACAAGGAGTGCTCGCGCTGGAAGAAGGCGAATCTCGTCCAGGCGAGAAAATGGAAGGCATTGCTCGCAGGAGGGATGATCTGGAGAGTTATCTGAGAAGTCTTGCCAAGAAGTTGTTCATCAAGCTTGAAGGTGCACATTCTGTTCCGACTGACCTTTTTTTTAGTCGGCTCATTGTATGAAAATTGACTTATCCTTGGATCGTGAATGCAGAGTTTTGCCAGAACTTTGAAGAGGAGACTAGGCGGATCGAGCCTGGTTTGGATCCAATCAACTCTCCCGTGAAAGATGAAACTGCCATGAATCTGCTCCGTCTGGAATCTCGCATCGACAGTGCCATGGACTACTTGGCTCGACTGAAGGTCGCCATGTCGCGGATTGACCCGGCACTTTGGCCAGAGGCTGTGCTCCAAAATGATATCGAGTCCCTGATGACTCGACTAAATGAAATCCCCGACCGAGTGCAGGAGTGGAAGAAGTCGGCTGCTCGGTGTGGCGCTGACGTGGCTCTGTCTTTGGTTCGTGTCCACTGCAAGGAGGTGCGACAGGAAAAACTGGCAGCAATCAAGGTCGCCAACACCCAGAAGCATGACTTCCGAACCTTTATGGAGACTTTCATCGCTGCAGCCACTCGGATAGCCGACGGCGTCGACCTGGATGAGTTCGTCAAGCCTGCCAGCCCTCCTCCCGCGGAGTGAACAAACTCTTACGTCCCACCTTAAATTTGCCTGGGGATGCCGAGTGGTTTTTGTAACCGTTAAACTTTTTCGGGCTGCATATCCGAGTACTTCGATCCGTGATTTGGAACCTTTGAAATTTACCCGAACTTGGTTTACCGTTGAATATCTTTATGAATCTCCTGCTGAGTGAACCCATTCTTCATTCAAGACAACTTTTGCATTCGCAGCGCAGCTCCGAAGGAGAGGGAAGCAGTCGACCTATGTCTTGTATTTGTGGCGAAGCTCCCCAGGAGAAGGCGGTGGTCGACCCACACCCTGTTACTGCAGAGTGGGACGGAGCGCACATTGTATTTGTGGCGAAGCTCCCCAGGAGAAGGTGGCAGTCGTCCTGCCCCTCGTCGTCCTTGAGGAATGAGATGTGTTTCATACTTAGGCGAGTATTGGACTGCAGCTAAGCCCCCGAGTGGGAGGATTGCTCTCCACTCAGTAGGATTTTTTCAAACTTAGGCGAGTGCCGGACTTCAGCTAAGTCTCTAAGTGAGAGAACTTAGGCGAGTGCTGGACTGCAGCTAAGCCCCCGACTGGGAGGATTGCTCTCCACTCGGTAGGATTTTTTTTTCAAACTTAGGTGAGTGCCGGACTGCAGCTAAGTCTCTAAGTGAGAGAACTTAGGCGAGTACTGGACTGCAGCTAAGCCTCCGAGTGGGAGGATTGCTCTCCACTCAGTAGGATTTTTTCAAACTTAGGCGAGTGTCGGACTGCAGCTAAGTCTCTAAGTGAGAGAACTTAGGCGAGTGCTCGACTGCAGCTAAGCCCTCGAGTGGGAGGATTGCTCTCCACTCGGTAGGATTTTTTTTCAAACTTAGGCGAGTGCCGGACTGCAGCTAAGTCTCTAAGTGAGAGAACTTAGGCGAGTACTGGACTGCAGCTAAGCCTCCGAGTGAGAGGATTGCTCTCCACTCGGTAGGATTTTTTCAAACTTAGGCGAGTGCCGGACTGCAGCTAAGTCTCTAAGTGAGAGAACTTAGGCGAGTGCTGGACTGCAACTAAGCCCCCGAGTGGGAGGATTGCTCTCCACTCGGTAGGATTTTTTCAAACTTAGGCGAGTGCCGGACTGCAGCTAAGTCTCTAAGTAAGAGAACTTAGGCGAGTGCTGGACTGCAGCTAAGCCCCCGAGTGGGAGGATTGCTCTCCACTCGGTAGGATTTTTTCAAACTTAGGCGAGTGTCGGACTGTAGCTAAGTCTCTAAGTGAGAGAACTTAGGCGAGTACTGGACTGTAGCTAAACCCCCGAGTGGGAGGATTGCTCTCCACTCGGTAGGATTTTTTCAAACTTAGGCGAGTGCCGGACTGCAGCTAAGTCTCTAAGTGAGAGAACTTAGGCGAGTACTGGACTGCAGCTAAGCCCCTGAGTGGGAGGATTGCTCTCCACTCGGTAGGATTTTTTCAAACTTAGGCGAGTGTCGGACTGCAGCTAAGTCTCTAAGTGAGAGAACTTAGGCGAGTACTGGACTGTAGCTAAGCCCCCGAGTGGGAGGATTGCTCTCCACTCGGTAGGATTTTTTCAAACTTAGGCGAGTGCCGGACTGCAGCTAAGTCTCTAAGTGAGAGAACTTAGGCGAGTACTGGACTGTAGCTAAGCCCCCGAGTGGGAGGATTGCTCTCCACTCGGTAGGATTTTTTCAAACTTAGGCGAAACGGATTCGCAACTAAGTCACCCACTCGGGGATTTCTTACGCAAACAAAAAAAACAATAATAATCACTGGGAAAATTATAACGCTCTTGTCTTTGATAAATAAACTTTAGGAGTTTTTCTTATTACATCTCATCCGAGTGAGAATTTGAGTATAAAAGGGGCGGAGTAGCTCCGCATTCCAGGCTCGTGGCTCATCAATCTGGCGATCGACATTGTAGAGGTGGTATGCTCCATTGTGGAGGACTCTGGTGACTATGAAGGGGCCTTCCCAAGTAGGAGCGAGCTTGTGTGGTTTCTGCTGATCCACTCGGAGGACTAAGTCTCCTTCTTGGAAGGCTTGGCTCTTCACGTTTCTGGCATGGAATCGACGCAAGTCTTGCTGATAGATGGTCGATTGAATCAAGGCCATTTCTCTTTCTTCTTCTAGGAGGTTGACTGCGTCCTGCCGGGTTTGTTCTGCTTCATCTTCTGACTAGAGCTCGACTCTGGGAGCGTTGTGAAGCAGGTCACTCGGTAAGACTGCCTCGGCTCCATAGACCAGAAAGAATGGGGTTCTTCCGGTCGATCGATTCGGGGTTGTCCTCAATCCCCAAAGGACTGATGGAAGCTCGTCGACCCATGCACCTGCTGCATGCTTGAGATCGCGCATCAATCGGGGTTTCAGTCCTTTGAGAATTAAGCTGTTTGCCCTTTCTACTTGCCCATTCGACTGAGGGTGAGCGACCGAAGCATAGTCGACCCGAGTGCCCTGAGAGGCGCAAAAGGCCCTGAATTTGTCAGAATCGAAGTTTGACCCATTGTCGGTGATGATGCTGTGCGGAACTCCATATCTGAATATCAACTCTCTGATGAAACTGATAGCGGTGCAAGCATCAAGATTCTTGATAGGCTTGGCCTCAATCCATTTGGTGAACTTGTCGACTGCTACCAGCACATGAGTGAAGCCGCTCCTGCCTGTTCTCAGTGGTCCAACCATGTCCAACCCCCAAACAGCGAAGGGCCAGACGAGTGGAATGGTTTTCAGGGCCGACGCGGGCTTGTGTGGCATGTTGGAGTAATACTGACATCCTTCACATTTGTCGACTATCTCTGTGGCCATCTCATTGGCTCTTGGCCAGTAGAACCCCACTCGGTATGCTTTAGCCACAATGGTCCGAGAGGGCGCATGATGGCCACAGGTCCCCGAGTGGATATCGTTAAGGATCATCTGACCTTCTTCTGGTGTAATACACTTCTGGCCGACCCCAGTCGCACTTTCTCTATATAATTGTCCCTCTATGACTGTAAAGGCCTTGGATCGACGGACGATCTGTCGAGCTTCTTCTTCGTCTTCTGGGAGTTCTTTCCTTAGGATGTACGCGATGTACGGTTCTGTCCAGACGGGAGTGATAACCAGGACTTCCATGATCAAGTCGACCACAGCTGGTACTTTGACTTCAGTCGGATCCGTGGCACTTTTTGGCTGCGGGGCCTCTTCAGTGAAGGGATCCTCCTGGACTGATGGTGTGTGGATGTGTTCCAGAAACACATTGCTGGGAATGGCTTCTCTTTTGGAATCTATTTTTGCCAGATCATCAGTTGCTTGATTTTTCAGTCGGGGTATGTGATGAAGCTCTAACCCCTCGAATTTCTTCTCCAGTTTTCTCACTGCATTGCAATAACCAGTCATGGCTAGACTTCTGACATCCCATTCCTTCATCACTTGATTGATCACCAAATCTGAGTCGCCATAGACCATGAGGCGACGGACGCCGAGTGAAATGGCCATGCGCAACCCATATAAAAGTGCTTTGTATTCTGCCTCGTTGTTAGAGGAATCAAAGTGGATTTGAAGAACATATCTGAGTTTATCTCCTCTGGGAGAGACCAACACCACTCCGGCTCCGGAACCATTTATCATTTTGGAACCGTCAAAGAACATGGTCCAATGCTCTGAGTGGACCTGAGTCGGCAGTTGCTGTTCAATCCACTCGGCGATGAAATCCGCGATTGCCTGGGACTTGATAGCTTTCTTTGCCTCAAACTTGATATCTAGAGGAAGGAGTTCAATCGCCCATTTTGCCACTCGACCAGTTGCGTCCCTGTTATGCAAGATCTCTGACAACGGAGCGTCGCTGACGACTGTAATGGAATAATCAGAGAAGTAGTGGGCAACTTTCTTTGTGGTCATATAAATCCCATATACGAGCTTCTGATAATGAGGATATCTTTGCTTCGATGGGGTCAAGACTTCAGAAATATAATATACTGGGCGCTGAATTTTGAAGGTTTTCCCTTCTTCTTCCCGCTCGACCGTGAGTACCGTACTGACGACTTGTCCTGTGGCTGCAATGTAAAGCAGCAAAGGCTCCTTGCTGATTGGGGCAGCAAGCTCCGGCTGGGTGGAGAGCAGAGCTTTGAGTTCTGCGAACGCTGCGTCAGCTTCAGGAGTCCACTCGAACTTGTCAGACTTCTTCATCAATCGGTAAAGAGGTAATGCCTTTTCACCGAGACGAGATATGAATCGACTTAGGGCGGCCAAGCAACCAGTAAGCTTCTGAACATCGTGCACTCGCACAGGACTTTTCATTCGGAGTATAGTACCAACTTTTTCTGGATTGGCGTTGATTGCCCGTTCGAAAACGAGAAAACCGAGTAACTTTCCACCAGGAACCCCGAATGTGCATTTTGATGGATTAAGCTTGATATCAGACCTTCTGAGATTGGCAAAGGTTTCAGCAAGGTCAGTCAGCAGGTCGGAACCCTTCCATGACTTGACCATAATATCATCCATGTATGCCTCCACATTCCGACTGATTTGGGTGAGCAAACACTTCTGAATCATCCTCATGAATGTGGCTCCGACATTCTTGAGGCCGAATGGCATGGTAACATAACAGAAGCACCCGAATGGAGTGATGAAAGCTGTTTTGATCTCGTCAGGTCCATACAGACGGATCTGATGGTACCCGGAATAGGCGTCTAAAAAAGACAGTTGCTCACATCCCACGGTCGAGTCGACTATCTGGTCGATGCGGGGAGAGGAAAATGGTCTTTCGGGCAGGCCCGATTGAGATGTTTAAAGTCAATGCACATGCGAAGTGACTTGTCCTTCTTGGGGACCATGACAACATTGGCGAGCCACTCGGAGTGGTAGAGTTCTCGGATGAACTCTGCCGCTAAGAGCCGAGCTACCTCTTCTCCAATGGCCTTTCTCTTCTGGATGGCGGACCGCCGGAGATGTACCTTGACAGGTTTTATTTTTGAGTCGACTCTTAGGCGGTGCTCAGCCAGCTCCCTGGGAACACCCGGCATGTCAGAGGGCTTCCATGCGAAAATGTCCCAGTTCTCACGGAGGAACTGGATGAGCGCTTCTTCCTATTTGGAGTCGAGTGTTGTCGAGATATGAGTTCGAGCAGCGCTGGGGTCGGTCGGGTGGATATGAGCTATCTTTGTATCGCCAGTCGACTGAAAAGCTGACTCTGTAGCGGGCTTCTTGGCTCGCAACAAATCACTCGGGTCTGCAGTCTTCTGGTATTCCCGCAACTCCACCACTGCCATCTGAGCGTCGGCGATCTTCGAACCTTTCTGAAAACATTCTTCCGCTTTCTTCCGATTGCCCGTAATAGTGATCACACCTTTGGGACCAGGCATCTTCAATTTAAGATACACATAACACGGTCGGGCCATGAAGCGTGCATAAGCCGGCCTGCCCAAAATAGCATGGTAGGCACTCTGGAAGTCTACAACTTCAAATGTCAACCTTTCTTTGCCGTAATTCTTGTAATCACCGAAAACCACATCAAGAGCAATCTGGTCGAGTGATTCAGCCTTCTTCCCAAGAATGACTCCGTGGAAACTCATGTTGCTGGCGTTGAGTCTGGACATCGGAATGCCCATCCCTTTCAATGTCTCAGCATACAATATGTTCAAACCACTGCCACCATCCATCAAGACTTTGGTCAGTCGAGTGCCTTCAACCACTGGGTCGACCACCAGAGCTTGCCTTCCAGGGGTGGCAATATGCGTTGGGTGATCGGACTGGTCGAACGTGATGGCAGTCTGGGACCATTTCAAATAACTTGGTGTCGCCGGAGCAACCATATTCACCTCTCGGTTTATGACTTTCAGTCGACTTTTGCTCTCAACATCAGCAAAAATCATCAAGGTGGAATTGACTTGAGGGTATCCGTCGTCACTGTCCTCTTTGTCCTCGACCTTGTCCGACTCCTTTTCCTTACCTTTGGGTTGTTTGCCCTGGAACTGCTGGATCAAGAGTCGACACTGTCGAGTGGTATGTTTCGGGTAAATGAAATTACCCTCTTCATCTTTCTTTGTGTGGACGAGACATGGCAAGTCCAACACATCATTTCCGTCCTAGTCTTTAACCTTTTTAGGGTTCCAAGGCCCTTTAGGTTTCCCTTTAAACTTTCCTTGGGTTAAAGCCAAGGCTTCCCCAGGAGCCGCTGGCTTGGCTTTCTGCTTCTGTTTCCGATTGGAATTGCCCCCGGGTTCTTGGGCGACTGACTTGAGTTTGCCACTCCTGAGCCGATCTTCATCTTCTCCATTAGCGTACTTGGTGGCAATCTCCATCATCCGATTCAAGGACATATCCCCAGTTCGACCGAATTTCAAATTCAGTTGTCTGTACTTGACGCCTTCCTTGAAGGCACAAACTGCTTGGTGGTCAGGCACATTCTCCACCGAGTGATGTAATATGATCCACCTCTGGATGTAATCCCTCAAAGTTTCATTTGGCTTCTGTACATAAGACCGCAATTCCGTCAGCCCTGCCGGCCGCTTGCACGTACCTTCAAATGTGGTGACGAACACTCGGGAGAGATCCTCCCAAGTGTAAATGCTGCTAGGTGCTAACTGGTTCAGCCACACTCTGGCCGAGCCCTCCAACATGAGAGGGAGGTGCTTCATGGCCACTTCATCATTGTCGCCACCGATCTGGACGGCCACTCGGTAATCTTCAAGCCAAGTATCGGACTTGGACTCGCCAGTGAACTTACTGACTCCAGTCGCCAACCTGAAGTTGGAAGGAATTATGGCAGCCCTGATGGCTCTACTAAAGCATTCTGGCCCCGAAACATGTACTCTGCTGCTGGTAGGTGCATCTCTGTCGTGACCTTCTCGGTGAGCCCTGTTGCTGTCGACCAAACCCTGGACGAGAATGGATCTCGCGTCAAAGCCTGGCCCTCTGGGGTTGACTAGAATCCTTCGCCCACCACTATGAGGGCGCCTGTCATCCTGCTGGCGAGGCACATACGACCCGCTCCTCGGGGGAGGCGTGGGCACTCGACGTTGACCGTCACGATCGACTCGGTGATCATACTGCTCATGGTTCCCATACTAGTCACGCCGGTCTCCACGTCCCTCACGCCTCGGGGGCGATCTCGGGCTGTGAGCCGACGGGACTGTGTCCGCGGCAACGGATCTGCTGTGAATCCTATTCCGCGACTGAGAAACAGCGGAATTCTGATCTCCTGCTGCCCGGAGTAATGCTCTGATCTGCAGCAAGCCTCTGCTAGCCTCCAACTGGGAAGGTTGAATCAACTCCGCTATACGGGCCGCAGCTGCTAAATTCTGAACCGGAGTTCGATATACCTGCGGGGGCGGAAGAGCTGACGTCGACTGGATTCGGGAATCCGTTGTCGCGCACGCTCGTCGAGTGCTCGCTGGAGGTTCTCCAGTCGAATGCGCTCGGCCAAGTTTGCCAGGCGCGCGTCCTCCAAGGCGCGAGCCTCGGGGGTCTCTCCAACGATAGGAGTGTGCAGTGCATCCATGTTCCGGCGGCGAAGTTCTTCTCTCTGCAGCGATGTGAGAGGCTCGGGAAGATACTCCTCATGGAGACGCGACGGGTCGCCTCCACCCACGCCTCCATCGGTACGGGGAAAACCGGGAGGACTGGGCGGTCCATCGACCATCAGAACCTCCGCCGCCGGATCGCTGCTGTCGCACTCGGACGCAGTCTCTGCGGAGCCAGTCGACAGGTCGAACATGCCGTAGAGGGATTCGTCGGGCTCGATCACCGCGACCTGGGGGGTGGCCGACTGACGCGCCACCGCGTGCCTCACCCACCGCTGAAGTCTCGACCGACCGGAACGCTTGCGCCGGCGGGAAACGGGGAGTGAGGACAACACAGGAGCCGACCGATAGGGGGTCGACGGTTGCCGCAGGAGAACACCGCGGACGCACGCGCTAAAGTGCGTTGCCCCGCGAGCAGGGAGTGCGTCCACGTCGAGCGGAGCCTCCTGGAGCCAAGCAGAGTCGTCGACAATGAACATGAGCGCGCCGAGACGGATCTCGCGGCCCTCCACCGAAACTCCGCCGAAAACCATGATGATTCGGGTCAGAAAAAAGTCGCAACTTCTCCAACAAACGCTAAAACACCTGCCCCACGGTGGGTGCCAACTGTCGTGGTTCTAAGTCTGACAGTAGTGTAGGGGGGTAAGTATGGAGAGGCAAGATCTTAGCTGTGGAGAAGTTGTAAGCACGCAAAGTTTACGAGTTTAGGCCCTTCTCGGAGGAAGTAATAGCCCTACGTCTCAGAGCCCGGAGGCGGTCGACTGGATTATATGAATATGGGTTACAGAGGTGCGAACCCTTGTCTCGAAGGAGGGGGGTGGCTTATATAGAGTGCGCCAAGACCCCGGCCAGCCCACGTTACAAAGGGTTCAATGTACATTAAGGCAGGGCGTTACTGGTAACGCTAGTAATAAAGTGCTATGATGACCATAAAAGCTACTTAATGACCGACCGTTAGCGTGCGGAGTGACTTCAGGTCTCCTGGCCGCCGAGTGGTTGGATCTTGGTCGAGTGATTGCTTATTGGTCGAGCGTCTTCGAGTCTGTCGAGTGGAACACCTCCAAGTCGATTGAAAGGCGGTTTCTTCTAGAGATGTTCTTGGGTAGGGCAGTTAGGACATGTCCATGATCCTATCCTAGGTACATAGCTTCATCAGGCTCCGCAAAGAAAATCATCCATCATGAAAAACAAGCAATTAACAGGGTGCTAGCAAGACATGCATATTTTTTCTAACTATTATTGCCAAAATATACACGTAACCAATTAGCTTGCCCAATAGAAATATTTGTTATTGCATTTTTTTCCTGGTGGTTCAGGGTATCAATGCTTGTGCCCAGATTGCAGTACTATGCTCCTTTTGTTTTGCTGTACATATCAATGGTAATGATCTAGTTCTCAGGTCATACATAACTATTTACAATTGTTATGGTGATTGGCGATTTTATGAGCCGTCCATCCACCCTGATCTGGCGGTGGGGAAATAGGAGTTACACGGAGTTACAAAACTAAAATTACAAGAAATTACCCACTGTTACAAAATTTTAGTGGGGCCAGTTGATTTTTTCAAGGGTAAATCCGTCACACGATAGCCTGCGGTGCCCACATTGAACCCACGTATCTACCTAGCCGGCCACGCCGCCGCGGGGATTAGGGATCGCCACCGCATGGCTCCGCCATGGCCACGTCGCCGCCGTCCACCTCCGCCATGGCCGGCCTAGCGCCGCCGTCCACGTGCGCCATGACCGGCCTAGCGCCTCTGTCCACCTCCTCCGTGGCTGCCATGGCGCCGCTGTCCACCTCCCCCATGTCCGCCCCGCCTACCTCCACCGTGCTCAGCCCAGTGCCGTTGTTTACCTCGACCATGGCCCCCAGCAGTTCTTCCCATCACCAATCCATCCCCCTATCCGACCATTCCCATCGCCGGCAAGGTCCGCTGGAAGAGGCTGACATGAATCCCCAAGATCAAGATCCAAGAGGACTAGATGATTGCAGCGTCAGAGAAGAATTTGTAACAATCTACAATAAGGTAAACCCCCTCTTCCAATTAGCATAAAAGCTCCAAGTTCTCCCCTTTGTTCTCCAATTAGCATATTCTCTGGATGGTCTGCAGGTTCGAGTAGGAACACGAACACATCAATGAGGTCTTGTTTCATTAGGATAACAGAACACATAATCTGTACAAATAGGATGTAGTATTTTCATTTGCTGAGTTGATGAATAAGGTTTAGTTCATCTTATACCAGAATGGCATGAATCATGATACTGATGTGCTTCCGTGGCAAACATAATTCTAGAACACTAGAAACTCCACATATGTGTACTAGATAACAGGAGATACAAGAGGAATATTACAAGTGTTGAAAATTAACAGTAACTAGTAGGCTACAGAGTTTATGTCACTAAATTCATAATTGCAGATCTAGCATAAAAATGGTTAGTATAAGAAGTAATATTTTCTTCTGTTCATGTACTCAAAATGTAAAATAAATTATCACTAGAACTATCCGAAGAGAAAATATTCTAAATCAAAAGGAAATGGTTGAGTCTCCAAGAAAATAAGTGGTTAAAAGACAAGGAAATCATGTAGGTCATAATTTACATTTCAAGTCATACATAGAAATTAAGCGGTAGAACTGACTGATTGGAATCCTCTAAAACTAAATATGCCCAGTTTGCTAGACACATTTAACTTGCTCACTTCATTCTGCTTACATTACTTCATGTCCTCTAGTCTCTGTATACTTTCTGATGAATTTCTAAAGCTCTGTTTGCCTATCTTGGATTGCAACTAACCTGAACTCTTTGCATTGCAGTGTCATGCCCAACTAAATTCCACAACAAGCTAGCTTGAACTATCTGAATAGCTTGAATTGCAGAAGCAGTAGCAGTAGCAGTCAGTACTGAAGTTGATCTACTAGGATGATTTTATATTTATGTCTCAAAATTTCTGGTGCCTCTCGCTTCATAAGAAAATATTAAATCTCTCATATATTACGTGTTTATCTGGAAGCCGCTCCATTCTTTGTTATATACTTCTGTTTAACCCAGTATCACATTATATATGTACCGCTACTACTGTTTTCTAAATGCATTTACTTTGGTGTTCACAGAGTCTTTTGAGTATGCTTTTATTTTCGGAGGACGCATCCTGAGTGACTACACATGAGCAGTTTTTCTTGCTCCAGGGTCGAGCCTCAGAACAACTAGCTAGTAAGTTTTTCTTTTGTTCTTCACGTAATTGATTACCACAATTAATCTCATAATTTCTGTGTTTTTTATTTTGTAGACCTGGACATATACGAAAGTACATCATTAGAGCCAGAGGGAGAAGATCAAGGTATATGTGATAATTTATATTCCCTAGGAAAATATACGATGAGGCTCCAGTCAACATATCCTTACCTGGGAAGATATTTGGCGGAAGTGCTCTCTCCTAGCTGTGAGATATAGTATCTTCTCGTGGAGGTGTGGATGAAGGACCCCTCCAACGTGCAAAAAATTGGCACATGGAGCTGCCGGAGCCAGACGGCCCAGCCTCACCGCCGGTAGAAAAGCGCGGGATGGTGCATGGCGTCCTCATCTATGTTGGATCAGTGGAGGATCACAGCACCACGTTGATATGGAAAGAGATGATTTGGCAAAGAAAAGACCCATCTACTTTGCAATTACTATACTTTGTCTATAAGAAGTTACTGCACATATGCATTTCCCTATCGGTATTCTGCAGCTAAACGAGGAAACTTGGTATGTATGATTTGTCGTAAGTTGGAACCAGCAACTGCTTCTTCCATCTGTTCTTCAATCTGTAGTCCATATATTTTGCTTATAACTATACATCAGTTCCTACCTTAGACAGAGGCTGAGCTTCTTGTTTCAAAAACTTGGAAAACACTTGTGATGCAGTGGCAACCCGCGGGGCATAAATAATCTACATTATAATGTCACTAAAGGAAATCACCTAAAATAGATACTACAACTCAAAGTTGTATTATCGACACTTATAGGCATGAACGACTGATACTTGTAAGCCTATGAGCTCGAACGAGTGAGATCCATACTTCTGAGCATGAACGCCTCAGAGCTATACTTGCCAGTCCGGACGACTAAGAGCAGTACTTTTAACCTTGAACAGCTACGATCGGTACTTGTGAGCTCGGACGACTCAGAGAGTGGTACTTTTGACCTAGGACGACTCACGGTTATTCGTAGTGGTGCATGTGGGGCCTGACGACCCAGAGTGATTTCTAGTGGTATTTGTTGGTAAGGGTTATTGAGAGTGACTACTAGTAGTGGTATTGGTGGCCTGGATAGCGTAGAGAGGTATTGGTGGCCCGGACGAGCCATAGTGGTACTTATGGGTACACAACTAGCACTATGGGTCGTTCGATCTACTAGGACTCTGGATCCCACAAGTATCGCTCTTAGTCATTCGGAACCACAACTACCTTAACAGGTAGTCTCGACACACTAGCACAACTGTACTTGTGGGCCCAGACAAGTAAGATCGTTACTTGTGAGACCGAACAAGTAAGATCAGTACTTGTGGGCCCGAACAACTAAGATCGATACTTGTGAGCTTGAACGAGTAAGTTCGGTGCTTGTGCCCCTGAATGACTGAGAGTGGTACTTGTGGGCCCAAACGACTAAGAGCGGTATTTTTGGGCATGTATGCGTAAGACCAGTACTTGTGGACTTGAAAGAGTAAGAGTGATGCTTGTGCACCTGAACAACTAAGACGGGTACTTGTGGGTCCAAACGACTAAGATCGGTAGTTGTAGGCCCGGACGATTAAGATCGATGCTTATGGGTCCAAACGACTAAGAGAGATACTTGTGGGCCCGAACCACTAAAATCGGTACTTGTGGACCTTGGTGAAGATGATCGATACTAATGAGCCCGAACGAGTGAGATCGTTACTAGTGAGCCCGAACAAGTAACATCGGTACTTGTAGGCTCGGACTGCTAAGATGGATACTTGTGGGCCTGAACCATTAAGAGAGATACTTTGGATCCGAAGGACTAAGATCTGTTCTTGTGGATCCAGACGACTAAGATCGGTACTTGTGGACCCTGGTGAGTAAGATCGATATTAGTGAGCCCGAACGAGAAAGATCGATACTAGTGACCCTAAACGAGTAAGATCAGTGCTTGTAGGCTCGGACTAATAAGATCAATACTTGTGGGCCCGAACCACTAAGAGCGATACTTATGGGTCCTTCTAAGTTTGGTACTAGTGAGCCCGAACGAGTATGATCATTCTACATGCAGAGAGAACTTAAGAACGAGGATGATGTTGAATGGTTCATTAGTAGGCTTTAAGTTTTTGTTAGTAGGCTTTGAATTTTTGTCTTCCATATTCGCACGGGTCAGGATGAAAGGTATCCTTAGTGACATTCACTTCAAGTTTTGTTCTCCAAAGGATGAAATGATGTGAGTATCTTTTTTATCTATGTTTCAAATCATCATATTATAATTTCCAATATATCTCGAGTTCCAACCTTCTCTCGAACTGAACCACTTTGCGAATACTGGTTTTCCCTTCAAGTTTCCACTTAAAAGAGTGTTGCCTGCACAAACATATCATTTACACTAAACTGGAACATGCGTGTCTCCAACAGTGCTTTTACATTAAACTGTATTTTTTTCTGATATGACAGTGTTAGCTTTAGTAAACTATAGGTTGTAAGTGTGACAATATTTTAGTAAAACTTCTACTGATGATCGTCACCCATTAACTCCACACCTGATTCCTTTGTGCAGCTAGCCGTTCTCAGTCTCGGGACATGACCGAATCACAAACCACAGTAACCTGAACCTTGAACATCCTGCGGATCATCTGTCCACTCAATCTTCTCATCACGAAGCAGCAAATCATTTCCTGCTCATCATGAAGTAGCAAATCAGTTCTGTGCTAGACCACCCATCGCGTGCGTCCACTCATGGCTCACAAAAACATAAACAAAAGTTGGTAATATATATATAAGCATCCTATTCTAGACCTCCAGATCCCATGCCAAGAAAACTGCACAGAGGTGAAGGCTGGTGAAAAACTAGACATGAAGCCTTTTTGTCAGCTAAGTTTAAGTTGATTCAGACAACGCTCGCAACAAAGGGAGAGGATGAACAATGATGGCACTATGTACCCTTTTTCATTCATGGACATGATATGAGAGCAATGCGGGTATTCATGGCCCCCATTTTTTCCCAAGCTTTTAGACTGCAAACAGAGAAGTAAAATTGTGCCAAGGACTACTGATCATTGTTGTCTGAAAACACGGGAGAGAGATCAGAGTTCAGAGAACATCGTCAACACCTGCAAAGGACAGAGGACAACGAATCACATTTTTGTTCAACCCACTACCCATTTTTGTTCTAACAAGGAAAATTATGTCACTAAGAAAATCAATAACAATCTAGCTATTGCAGTGTCCTGCTATGTAGCATGCAATCAACCATTGAAGTTTTCATCGAAACAGGTCACATTCTTATGCTGATTGGAAGTAATGATCCTGACAGGTCGAAAATAATGATCACTCATCCTACAGGTCGGAAATAATGATCAATGAGGTGCTACATGTCGGAAATATAGTACACTTCTTGCTTTTCACTCATCCTACAGACCAGAAATAATGGTCAATGAGATGCAGCTGCAGGTAAGTTTGTCACAACATGATATTTAATATCGTAATAAACTATAATTGGCATGAACTCTGGGTGATCCACACAGCTATAGTAAGTTAGGTAGTAACCAATTTATTCTAGTTGCAGCGAGCACAAAGAGAAAAACAACTAGTTATTAATAACAGTGGCGAATCTTATAGAATCTATGCTTAGAAGCCAACTCTTGCATGCTCTAACAGATAAATAGCAAAATAAGGAATTTCAGCAGCAACAAAAAGCATTAGAGACCGCTCGATTAAACATACAAAAGTCAATGGTTAATTAATATGTCAGGAAATTTGGATGACCGGACATATCTTGCAGAATATACTTGCTAAATTATGCAATGCCTGTATGGTAAAAAAGGTGGTTAGGACTATGAGGGAAACAATTTAGTGCACTTGTCTTTTTTGTCTAACAATGTTCTTATTTGTGCAATAGCCCTATCCAGAAACAATGAGATCCTTTTCTAGTTTTATGGTATTAATAGTTGCTAGATCAAATATAGTAGTTAAATATTCTTGAAAATTCCTTATGTTAGAGTGGAAGCTTTGGAAAGTTAGTACTAAGGGTTAGTACTAAGGAGCTAGATGAAGGGGAAGAAACTAAAGGATTAACTAGGCAGATAAAGATAAATTGTGCATACTTTTCTAGTCAGTTGCGGGAGGTCTAGATCCAGTTGCTCCCAACCTCATGAAGCTAACAATATGTTGCAGTCTCTGACCAATCTCCAGTTGCATCCCTGCTCGCCCGCCGTAGCACTTACAACTGCGGCTCCCTTCATCCTCCTGTCCTCATATCTCTTGATTAGTTGGGATCTGCAGATAGTACTGATATGATATAGAGACAGCAGATGCAAACAATATAATTTCTTTACTACAAATAGAAGCGATACCAACGGATATGTAGAAGAGAAGACCAAACGGCAATAGCAGCTGGAGTTATGTTGGAGATGGAGCAGTAAGGTCATTCCATGCTCACGGCGTCCAAAAAAAAATGCTCAGGGCGTCTCCTTCCACCCCACCCTTGCCGTTGTACTCCACCATGCTCCTCCACGTCCTGAGGATCCTGCACCGGGCGGCATGCACGGCAGTGGATGCAGCCTCGGTGCCTTCACTGCGGACCCGCTCGCGCCGTTTCACGATTCATGAGGGACCCGGCGGGAGCGGGAGTGGGAGATTAATCCGAGGGCCAAGGAGGAGACCTTCTGGGGAAGGGGCGCTGATGGCGGGAGAAGCTGGAAGTCATGGTCGGAGCCGCTGGCAGGCAGGCGCGGCCCGCCGGCGGCTCTAGGGTTAGCATCGCGCAAGGAGGGTGAGAGGATTCGGAATGAGGGATGGACTGTCTTGGGCCTTGCTTGGTGTGGGCACGCTCGATGCTTCAACGCGGGACAGATAGGACTATTATACCCTTATTATAAAAATATATACTTTTAAGTGAGTTTTTCAGATCTTAACGGACAGAAAAATCTTGAGGTGGAGTTACGTGAAATTACGAGGCGTAACTCGCCAACCACCCTAAAGCAACCACCCTAAAAGAGCTATACACGTAACCAATTAGCTTGCCCAATAGAAATATTTCTTATTGCATTTTTTTCCTGGTGGTTCAGGGTATCAATGCTTGTGCCCAGATTGCAGTACTATGCTCCTTTTGCTTTGCTGTACATATCAATGGTAATGATCTAGTTCTCAGGTCATACATAACTATTATGTCTGGTTACTGCTCATTGTCTTGCATTTTGCTACTGTCACATATATCTATTATCCTGCTGCTTACAGGGCATGACATTGAACCTAATATGTTGGCTATCACCTATTGGCTAGCTTATGCGGGTCCAGTGCATAGACGACAATCACATGCTTACTTTGATAGAACCTGATTTTGTTTCCCTTCCGACTCCAGTTAGTTCAAAATAGGACTATCTATACCACCAAAGTTGTTACATATGCTATCTAATATGACTTTAAATAGATTAATGTGTACAATGATCTTAAAAATCTTTTAAACGATGTAGGGTGCTATTGCGTACTCCCTCCGTTCCAAAATATAAGTCTTTTTAGAGATTCCACTACGGACTGCATACGGATGTATATAGACATACTTTAGAGTGTAGATTCACTTATTTTGCTCTATATGTAGTCCATAGTGGAATCTCTAAAAAGACTTATATTTAGGAACGGAGGAAGTACATTTTAACTGCAAAGAATTATAAGATGCTCAACTGAGCATGGCTTTGTTTTCCAAAGGAGAAGAAAAAAAACTGGGCGCAGTCCTGGACAAAGTATCAAACTGTAGCGCAGCTATCCTCTTGGATCTATTTCATGTATGTAGGGTGGACAACTTTGTGGCTCCACAAATTAGTGAAGGCAATGGCCCCTAGCTAGTCTATGACTGAACACCCTTGAACATGCACTACATGACTGGTCACTGGACAGCAGAATAGTAATGGGACCCGCCTCGAATACCTGCAACTTGGACCGTTGGATTGCCGAATCAAACGGTGCATGTATGCCCATGCTGTTCTAGAAACAAATCCATTCAACGCCCGCATGCACACCGTAAGAAAAACGCCCGGGAGAACGAAATAGCTCATATGCTCCCCTTTCAGCTAGCCATTAACTTAGAAGGGATGTACGCTGAAGTACCTATGAACAACATACTGCAACACTATACCACAAGGGTTGGCTAGTGTTTCTCGGCTCAGGCAGTACCAGAAATGCAGTAGAATTGTAACTTATTATCCAAGTCATAGAAACACAATTGGAGCAGTACGATTTCGGCCCTGTTCGGAGAACCTCCACCCCACAACTCCACTCCCGGAGTTGGTGGAGTTGCAGTTGAAAACTGCAGAGCAGCTATTTACTGACTCCACGGCTCCTGAAATTTCGTGGAGCTGGTGGAATTCCGAACAGGCCTTTCATCTCCCATATTCCACCAACGTCAAGCATAGTCAGAGGAAATGGCCTTGAGATTACTAAATTCCAAATGCCTCCAAAGCCTAGTATCTATCTGGAGACTACAGCGAGATGAACAAGCAGTGACCCAACCGTTTCACCACCCCCTTCTATTGGTTTGCTGAACATTTCTCATTGCTCTCGGTCTTTGGTCTCTTTGACCTGTATCCCTCTTCGCATTCTGTCCCTTTTATAGAAGAAGTAATACTTCAATGTTGGCCATAATTCAAAAATCCTCACTCTCTCTTCAACTCTCATTACTGGGATCTTTTGCTCTCTTCAAAAGCAATAAGGTTCTTGTACCTTCTCTCTTTCGCCTTCCAACTTTCAACCAGGTTTAGTGATCATCACATGGTGTCTGGTTCTGCTTACTACATCAGTACTTCATTGTTTCTGAAAGACTGTACGGTACTTCACATGGTACTTCAATGTTTTTGAAAGACAGATTATGCTTTACCTCTGACTGTGACGCTATTTATTTCGCTGCATTTTAGTCATGTTTGCCTACTCTGTAATATTTAAAACAGAATAAACACCTCGTGCCATTTTGCTAAGGCAGATAAGGAATTTAATAACACTTGGTTTTCCTGTCCTGAACACGGGTGCTGAATGCGGGCACTCTGCTACAGTAGTTCAATTTCGTACAAGAATAGAGTTCCTCTAAACTGGAAGGGATCGAAGACCAGTTTTTTCAAGGAAGTTACTGGATTCATTTCATTTCTAGCTGCGCTCAGGAGCTGGCGAGGTGACATTTTTCAGAGAAGAGAATTCCTCAAACTGGAAAACATAAATTGGCGGGAACAATCTATCTGAGACAATGATGGGTATACACCAGATTTAACCAAAGGCGACTTGTACATATGCAAATGAGGATTCAGTAAGTGCTACATTGCCTGCTCCTGCAGAAGGATCTGTGTGGCTACGTTTGGTTGATACATCATCACTTGCACTTCCAGGTTTCTTTACAACTGAGTGTCTGAGTCTAATCCTGAAGTACAACAAGTGCTAGGATATTCGTCTTATGAAGTAAAAGCGAACAACTGCGTTTTATTTGAATCAAAGAGCGATCGCCCCTAGTTTTCTGTGATATAAGTAGTAACTCTATTGACACCTACTTCCTATCAAAGAGCTTTGGTTGAAATAAGCTTAGGTGTATTGTATAGCTGAGAATGTATAGCTGAGAATGTTTTCTGTGATATAAGTAGTAACTCTATTGACACCTACTTCCTATCAAAGAGCTTTGGTTGAAATAAGCTTAGGTGTATTGTATAGCTGAGAATGTTTATGATAATAGAATTTAGCATTTTTCCAAATGGATGTTACATCTAATTTTCATACTGCCTTCATTTGTGCAAGCAGCTGAGCAGATGGTGCTTCAGATGGAAGGCAATTCTCTGTGACTTCTCTTTTGGAAATATAAGCAAATTACTATGAGATTTAATCCGAATAAACAGAAGATAAATCATGACCACAGCAACAGAGATTAAACTAATCATACGAACTAGCATAGCAGATGAACATATCACATCTAGGGCACATACTAGAAGCATGAATTCTACCACGATCTCGAACAGAAATGATAGAATCACATACGGTGCAGCGGGTGCAGCACAGCCGGCGTTGACGTTGTCGCCCATGTCGTCGAGGACGAGGTTGCCGAGGTCGGGGAAGAAGTCGTCGTTCGCGAAGTCGTCGCTGCCAGCAGTCGCGTGAGTGCGCTCCCCAGAAACCTGATCGCCCCTCTCCCGTACAGGATCACGAGAGGCGGGGTTCCGGAGGCCTGCTGTCCCTTCTCACGGTGCACGCCGGAAGGAGGGATGGAGAAGACTTGCTTAGCGGCGCAATGATCTGGAACGGTGGTGAGAAACCATACGAAGCGGCGGCGGCTAGGGTAGACGTCTGCCTGACTATATAGTGCGGGCCGGATAGGTCGTGGGAGTAAACGGTTCAGTAATTAACGCGTCCGTTAATTATTAGTTAATGACTCATTAATTTTCTCATGCAGCAAAAATATATACAACGTGCATAGCTCTGTTCTCGGCTCGGCTCAATCCCGCAACCCGCGGCACGTCGTGACGAGGCGAGCGAGGAGGAGCGCGCGTGTAGGTCTCCTCTTCTCATGTTCATACAAGTGGTAGAAGAGCTCACCTTATAAAGAGGTGCAACTCTCTCTCAACTTCCAGGGTGGGACTAAACTTTAGCCTCACTCACTCCACTCACATGTGTACATGAATGGGCCAAGAGAATTTCAGAATTTTAGTTGGGCTTTGGGCCAAAGGCCTACTAGCAAAATTCCAACAATCCCCCACAAAGTCTCATTGGCACATCTCATCATTTAGTTCCAAAACATTGTTTTATATATCGGTGCTTAGTGGAGACTGTGAAGTTGAACTTCCACTTAGAAATTTATGCTACACTAGATCACAACTTGAATAGTGGACTATGCCTTGAACTACAAGTTTTCTGTGAAACTAGTTTCACACAAATTCTTGATCGATACTGGGCTGCCGTAAGGTTTCCCCGCGGGTGGAGCGTATACGTCATACTCCAGAGCCTTTCATGAATTTATTAGAGAATACTCAATTCTCACAGACTGCGACGTTAACAGTCAAATTCATATAGGTGTGTTCCTCAGAAGATGTTCTGCAGGACAACATCTCTGCTTACCCGAATAAGCCACTTGGAACACATTAAGATAAGTATCAACCTGCCATGCAGATCAGGAGAGTATTGCATCTTCACGGAGTGGGATAATTAATATAGGGATACTTTCCTCCCAGCTAACCAACAGCTTGTCTCTCACTTCTACTTCACGGGATCTTCGATCACATAGAGTGGGTTACCACTATGGACAACTCATGCGGTGGGTCTCAAACCCATCTCCATCGATGCATTATCTATCACATTACGTGATAGACCCTTTGTGAAGGGATCTGCCAAGTTTTTCGATGTTTGGATATAATCCAACGTAATAACTCCGGATTTCCTCAATTTTCTGACAGATTTTAGTCTCCTCTTCACATGCCTTGAGGACTTCATATTGTCCTTAGAACTGTTTATCTTGACGATCACAGTTTGATTATCACAGTTCATCAGGATAGGGGGTATTGGTTTTTCAACCATAGGTAAGTCCATCAAAAGTTTACGAAGCCACTCTGCTTCAACAGTGGCAGTGTCTAATGATGTGAGTTCTGCTTCCATAATTGACCTCGTTAAGATGGTCTGCTTGCAAGACTTTCAGGAAACAGCGCCACCACCAAGTGTAAAAACATAACCACTTGTGGCCTTAATCTCATCAGCATCAGATATCCAGTTTGAGTCACTATAACCCTCCAGTACCCTTGGATACCCGGTGTAGTGAATCCCATAGCTCGCGGTGCCTTTCAAATAGCGCATAACTCTCTCAAGCGCATGCCAATGATCATCTCCCAGTTTTGACACAAACCGACTCAGTTTGCTCACAGCAAAAGAGATGTCAGGTCTCATGGCACTCACCAAATACATAAGCGAGCCAATAATCTGAGAATACCTCAGTTGATCTCTAGCAATCCGTCGATTCTTTCGAAGCAACACACTAGCATCATATGGAGTTGGAGAAGGCGTGCAGTCGCTATACCCAAAACGACTCAAGACCGTTTCCACATAATGAGACTGAAGCAGTGTGATCCCACCATTCTCATCTCTCAACAGCTTGATGTTTAAGATAACATCAGCTACTCCTAGATCCTTCATCTCAAAACAGCGAGATAAGAAATCCTTAACCTCCATGATTAAATCAAGTTTGGTTCCAAAAATCAATATGTCGTCGACATACAGACAAAGAATAACTCCTTCGCCCCCACCATAGCGATAGTACACGCACTTGTCACCATCGTTTACTACAAAGCTGGCAGCAGTTAATGTTCTTTCGAATTTCTCATGCCACTCCTTAGGAGCTTGTTTAAGGCCATATAAAGACTTTAATAACTTGCACACCTTTCCTTCCTGACCAGGTACTACAAAACCATCTGGCTGATCCATGTAAATTTCCTCCTTCAACTCTCCATTGAGGAAAGCCGTCTTAACGTCCATTTGATGAACGAGAAGACCATGTGAGGCAGCAAGTGATAGTAGCACCCGAATTGTGGTCAGTCTAGCCATGGGTGAGTAAGTACCAAAGAAGTCTTCACCTTCTTTCTGGGTATAACCCTTGGCCACAAGCCGTGCCTTGTACTTTTCAATCGTACCATCAGGTATAAGCTTCTTCTTGAACACCCACTTACATCCTACAGGTTTGCACCCATAAGGACGGTCAGTGATCTCCCAGGTACCGTTAGCTAAGTTGGAATCCATCTCGCTACGTACAGCTTCCTTCCAGTAGTCAGCATCAGGAGATGCATAGGCTTCTGAAATAGTTCTGGGTGTGTCATCCACGAGGTACACAATGAAATCATCATCAAAAGACTTTGCAGTCCTCTGTCTCTTACTCCTCACAGGAGTTCCATTGTTACCCTCAACAGGATTCTCAATGTGTTCCATCACAATGGTGGGTTCAGGAATTACAGTGAATTCCTCACTAGATGGAGTAGGTATCTCCTGATTTGATGAACTCGACATATCCTTCATAGGAAATATGTCCTCAAAGAAAGTTGCATCATTTGATTCCATAATCGTACCAACATGCATGTCGGATACCTCAGATTTTATTATCAAAAATCTATAGCCGATGCTATGAAAAGCATAGCCCAGAAGAACACAATCCATGGTTTTTGGTCCAAGCTTGCGCTTCTTGGGAATTGGTATATTGACTTTCGCCAAACAACCTCAAGTACGTAGGTAAGAGAGTTTCAACCTTTTCCTTTCCCATTTCTCAAATGGAGTCATGGTCTTATGCTTTGTGGGAACTCGATTTAGGACATGACACGCAGTCATTAGCGCCTCCCCCCACCATTCCTTGGATAGACCCGAAGTGTCTAACATGGTGTTAACCATATCAGTTAGAGTTCGATTCTTTCTTTCGGCTACCCCATTTGACTGGGGTGAGTAGGGAGGCGTCCTCTCATGGATTATACCATGTTCCGCACAAAACAGATCAGATTCATTGGAAAAATACTCTCCACCACGATCGGACCTAAGCCATTTAATTTTTCGATCAAGTTGGTCCTCTGCCTCAGCTTTATAGTTTTTAAAGAAAGTCAAAGCCTCATCTTTTGATTTCAGAAAATACACATACCAATATCTAGTGGAGTCATCAATCAACGTCATGAAGTATCTCTTTCCACCTTTTGTCAACACGCCATTCATCTCACAAAGATCAGAATGTATAAGCTCTAGTGGCGCCAAGTCTCTTGCCTCTGCAGTCTTATGGGACTTGCGAGGTTGCTTAGCTTGCACACATACTTGGCACTTGGAGCCTTTGACAGTAGAGATTTTCGGAATTAAATTCATATTGGCTAACCGCGTCATGCAACCAAAGTTAATATGACAGAGTTGTGAATGCCAAATATCAGATTCATTATTGTGGCAAACATTATTAATAACTTTAGTGCAAATATCTGACAAAGAGGCAGAACAAGCCTCCGCACTCATAGCCTTTTCCAACAAATTGTCCACACTTAGAAATTACAACTTTATTGGATTCGAAAACCAACTTAAAACCATCTCGACATAAACGGGAACCGCTAACGAGATTTTTATTGATGGACGGCACATGATGAACGTTCTTCAGACGCACAGTCTTCCCCGAAGTAAACTTCAGATCGATCGTACCAACACCTCGAACGATGGCATGTGACCCGTTCCCCATCAGCACGGGTGAAGTCCCTGTTGCCTGGTAAGAAGAAAACATGGAGGCGTCAGCACAAACATGTACATTGGCACCGGTGTCAATTAACCAATCAGGGGATTGAAATACTGAAAGGATGGTAGGAAAAATACCGTACCCTGATTCCTTCATATCAGTATCACCGATGACAACATTAGCGGACTTGCCGCTCTTCTCATGTCCGCGCTCCTCAAAGCGGTTAGGACACTTCGGAGCCCAGTGATTAGGATCACCGCAGACATGGCAAAGTCCTTTCCCCTTCTTATGAGAATTCTTCTTGAAGTTGGTAGAATGTGATGGCTTGTTCTTTGTATCAAACTTACCTTTGCCCTGAGTTTTGTTCTTATTGTTTTTGAACTTATTGGGCTGGGAGTTCTTCTTCTGTACCATGTGGGCACTAGAACCTCCCTCAGCAACTCGAGCACGTGTGTCCTTTGCTCTCGCCTTCTCTTCAACATCAAGAGTACCAATGAGATCCGCAACGGAAAACTCCTGTCTCTTGTGTTTCAGGGAAGTAGCAAAATTGTTCCACGAAGGTGGAAGCTTGGCAATGATGCCTCCGGCAACAAATTTCTCCGGCAACACATGCTTGAAGTACTCAAGTTCTTTTGCGAGCGACTGTATCTCATGAGCCTGTTGTACAACAGGGCGCTCATCAGTCATCTTGTAGTCATAGAATTGCTCCATGACGTACAACTCACTGCCGGCATCCGAGGCACCAAACTTGGCCTCGAGCGCAGCCCACATGTCCTTGCCGTTGTCAAATGACATATATGAATCCACAATGGAGTCATCAAGAACACTCAGAAGAGCGCCTTTAAAGAGGGTATCGATCTTCTCAAAAGCTTCCAGCTGTGCTGGATTAAGATCGCCCTCAGGCTTGCCCTTGGTGGCATCATAGCAGCCCATGGTCTGAAACCAGTAGACTGCTCTCGTGCGCCACCTCTTATATTGCGCCCCCTTAAAGGCAGGCGGCTTCAGATGCGCAGCAAAACCGCTCGGAGTAAAATGCCTATAATCAGGTTTTTGGATTGTTGGAAATATGATCAAATTACTACGAGATTTAATCTGAATAAACAGAAGATAAATCATGACCACAGCAGCAGAGATTAAACTAATCATGCGAACTAGCATAGCAGATGAACATATCACATCTAGGGCACATACTAGAAGCATGAATTCTACCACGATCTCGAACAGAAAGGATAGAATCACATACGGTGCAGCGGGTGCAGCACCGCCGGCGTTGACGTTGTCGCCCATGTCGTCGAGGACGAGGTTGCCGAGGTCGGGGAACAAGTCGTCGTTCGCGAAGTCGTCGCTGCCAGCAGTCGCGCGAGTGCGCTTCCCAAAAACCTGATCGCCCCTCTCCCGTACAGGATCACGAGAGGCGGGGTTCCGGAGGCCTGCTGTCCCTTCTCGCGGTGCACGCCGGAAGGAGGGATGGAGAAGACTTGCTTGGCGGCGCAATGATCTGGAACGGTGGTGAGAAACCATACGAAGCGGCGGCGGATAGGGTAGACGTCTGCCTGACTATATAGTGCGGGCCGGGTAGGTCGTGGGAGTAAACCCCACGTCCGAGTCATCACGATCCAAAAGAATCGGAAACGGTTCAATAATTAACGCGTCCGTTAATTATTAATTAATGACTCATTAATTTTCTCATGCAGCAAAAATATAGACAACGTGCATAGCTCTGTCCTCGGCTCGGTTCAATCCCGCAACCCGCGACGCGACGCGGCGCGTCGTGTAGGTCTCCTCTTCTCATGCTCATACAAGTGGTACAAGAGCTCACCTTATAAAGAGGTGCAACTCTCTCTCAACTTCCGGGATGGGACTAAACTTTAGCCTCACTCACTCTACTCACATGTGTGCATGAATGGGCCAAGAGAATTTCAGAATTTTAGTTGGGCTCTGAGCCTACTAGCAAAATTCCAACATTCTCTTCTTCCGCTTCTTGGTCACGCAGCCTTGCGTCTGCTTGCCTCCCTCACTGATCCCTGTGGCCGGTCTCTTTCACTCCTGCCACTGATATGCATGTACAGTGGCATATACGTTCTCATTGCGAGCCCGGCCTCTTAAAAAGAAACAGAACTTGTTTTCCCCAGACACTTGTTCCTATACTCCCGTTCACTAATTTGTCGATTGGTGCTGAATTAGGCTTTACCTTTGACCGTGACACTTATTTTATTTCCCTACATTTCAGCATGTTTTTCTACTCTATAGTATTTGAAACATGATTAACACCTCGTGACATTTTGCAATTCCACCGGGCAGATGGCAGTAGTTGTGGACGCCATATCAACAGTTTTCAGAAAGAAAACCATCAAGCAATTAAGAGCAAGACACACATACAGTTTCTGACTATTACTGCCAAAAATATACATGACCAATTTGCTTGCCCAATAAAAACATTTCACCATTAATCTTCTTTCATATGGTTCAGAGTATCAATGCTTGTGCCCAGATTGTAGTATTATGCTCCTTTTGTTTTGAGTACATATCAATGGCCATGGGCTCCTTTTGTTTTGAGTACATATCAATGGCAATGGATATTGGGTTATAAATAACTAGTTCTACGTTTGCTTCTTGCTTATTGTCTTGTACTTTGCTACTATCACATATATCCATTCTTGTGCAATTCTCATGGCATGACACTGAACCTAATATGTTAGCTTCATGGTATCACCTATTGGTTAGCTTATGCAGTTCCACTGCATGGACGGCTATTTATGTCACGAATTTCCATGTGATATTGCTTATCACATACTCTCTCCGTCTCATAATATAAGAGCGTTTTTTACACCGGTGGTTTTTGGCACTGCACTAGTGTCAAAAACGCTCTTACATTATGAGACGGAGGGAGTATATCCAAACGGTTTGTATCGAGGAACAGGAGGGAAACCCATGCCCCGAGGTCATACTGTTTGTATTCAGCTTGTTTGGTAGAGAGAGATATTAAGAGGGGGTTTGTGCAACTAAAGAACCATAGTGGTTTTTTTTGGAAAAAACACGGTACAGGTAGAATGGTGATCCAGTCCGCACACTTTAGATCCAACGGTACCTGTACGAGTTTCCAATCTTCCACTGAATTGCGCTTTCAGTTTAGACCCACACCAGTGTGCACACTGTAAGAAAAGGATGATGAGACTGGGAGAGCTGAGAGGCTCCCAGTTTTAGATGGCCATGCAACTGGAAATGTTGTACCCTAGAGTACATATGTGCAGTATATTGCACTGTTATACCTTGATGGTCGTCTAGTGTTTCTTGACTCGGGCACCATGTGGAGTGTAGTAGCATTGTAACTATTTCTCCAAGTTGGCAAACCAGGCCTGGAGCAGTTTGGTATCTTCTCCCGTATGCCATCGACATCAGGCATAGTGAGATGATGCGGACACGGCGTAACCAAATCCCAAATGCCTCCAAAGCCTAGTACTCTATCTATCTAGAGACTACAATGAGAGGAATAAGCAGTGACCCAACCATTTTCACCACCCTCTTCTATTGGTTTGCTTAACATTTCTCACTATTGTCGGTCTTTGGTCTCTTTGATTGGTATCCCCTCGTAGTCATTGTGACCCTTTTATAGAAGTAGTACTCCATTTTGGCTTTAATTCCCAAATCTGAACTCTCTCTTCAAGTCTCATTAGTATCTTTTGCTCTTGTCAGAAGCAATAAGGTTCTTGTACCTTCAATCTTTCACCTTCCAAGTTTCGGCCATGTCTAGTGGTCATCACATGGTATCTAGTTCTACTTACTACATCAGTACTTTATTGTTTCTGACAGCCTGTACATGGTACTTCACATGGAACTCCATTATTTCTGAAAGCCAAATTAGGCTTTGCCTTTGACCGTGACATTATTTATTTCCCTGCATTCCAGTCATGTTTGTCTGCTATATAATATTAAAACAAAATAAACACCCGAGCCATTTTACATTTCCACCGGGCAGATGACCATTGTGGATACCACATCAACGGGTTCTAGGAAGAAAACTATTTTTTTACGCGTAGGAAGAAAACTATCCATAATGGAAAACAAGCAATTAACAATATACTAGCAAAACATACATATTGTTTCTAACTATTATGGCCAAAAATATATACAATACCTAACATAATCAATTAGCTTTCCCAATACAGTATTTTGCTACACACTTTTTTCCAGGTGGTTGAGGGTATCAACGCTTGTGCCAGATTGCATTATTATGCCCCTTTTGCTTTGTTGTACATGTCGATGATAATTGTCTAGTTCGCAAGTCATAAATAACTAATATATTTTCTTACTGTTTATTGTATTGTACAAACACTTCTTGCTATTAGTGCATCCAAACGCAAGGCTTTTCCGTTTTCTAGAAGAAATATGGTATGAAAATATATTGAATGATGATTGTAGTGGTATTGATTTGATATTGTGGGTGTTATTTATTTTTTGGTATAAACTTGGTCAAAGTTTTAAAAGTTTGACCGGAGACAAAACTAATATGAGAAGTAAATAAAAACAGAGGGGGTATGTTGACAATCACGTACTCGTTAGCTTATGCGGTTATAGTGCATAGACGACTATCACGTGTTTACTTTGATAGAACCTGATTTTATTTCCTAGATGTGGTGTGAGATAGTGAAGCTGGAAGGATTTATTACTGACATAACACTAATTACTGTAAAGTAGATAAAAATGAATGACACTATTTTTCTCTACTTTGTTGAATGGGGACAAGACTTGGCTGAAAAGCCGGTCTATTCAAACTCTAATATGATCTATGTTGTTGTTGGATCTTTCCTAATAAAGCTGCTTAATTAGCTAGGACGCTAATCAAGGGTGAGACTCCACGCTTGATGGGTGGCACACAGAATTAGAAACACAGTGTGATTTGTTATATTCACCAAATCATGTTAGGAAAAAAGAGGCATATATGTGTTACATAGGAATATTGCAATGAAGTGCATCCTATGCGGTTAACAAGCATTGGAATTTGATCATAAATGCATACATTGTATGCTATCCTTACAAAATCATACAATGTTGAATTTTGCAACGTGTGATGCAAAAGTACTTCTCTTGATATATGTATATACCGGTGAAATAAAGTGTGCCTAGAGCCTAAGAGACAACAAAACGTCTAGTACTGTATCATGGTAGGCGTGCACCTTGGTGAGATAAGCGCTAGGTGATGGCAAAGTGCACAAGTTGCACTATCTTTATGCTTTGTTTATACTACTTTTTTTATATATAATATAGCAAATTTGTGTTGCCTCAGTTGTGTTTGCAGGTAAATAGACATTGATTGAAGGCTTTGGTTGTAGGGGGTACATCAACAAAGATTTACACTAAGTTCACTTGTTCCTGAAAGGATTGGGACAAAACCTGAAATTTACTATTTTCTGTATAATGGGCAGCATACTCTCTGCAATGAATTATATTGATGGCTCATTCAATCTCGAAAAAAAACGTTAGTGACTTATGTCAGTACTAGTAGCTTTACCTATCACTAACCCGAAATGACTAATGTGCAGAAACATATATTTTTTACTTAGACCAAAATGGAGGACAGTAGTGTCGGATTGCTTAGGCAGACTTTTTTCTGAATCCGATGTATATAGCCATATTTTAGTGTGTTTGTTCACTCATTTAAATCCATATCTATTTTGATATTAAAATATCCAAAACATCTTATATGTGTGAATGGAGGTTGTACCTTTTTCCGGAAAAATATGCGGTTACATGTGACTGTTTATAGATCTAGTCTGATCTTCTCTAATTGACACTAAAACATCTTGCTTTTTAACATTGATTAATAATCACTATGAATGACAGGGATGTGATTTCTTGCCGAGAATGCATTATTGTAACCCGCAAAAAAAAAAGAATGCATTATTGTAACCCGTCAATAAAAAGAGAATGCATTATTGCAAGTGACTCTTAGTTAAATTCCAAGAGGGACTCTGACGATGTTCTAATTATGTTGGTCGTGAAAGGAATGCTTCCCCATGTTCTTTTTATGTTGTACTTTGGGCAATCTGGTGTTGCCCAATGCCTTTATCTTTCAAAACCAAGTGCACGTGAGCATCAGGAAGATTTGGAGAAAGCGTCCTTATTTCCATGACGCCACTGCTGAAATTACTTATATCAACCCACTAAGGAGCGTTCGGAATCCCTCCACTCCCGAGTCAGCTCGCGGAGCCGGCGGGGCTGCAGGCTGAAAAGGTGGAGTTGGGATATACGCGCTCCGCAGATCCGCGGAGCTGGCGGAAGGCCGAACAGGCCCTAAAATTACTTATCCACCCCACAACCGAGTCATTGAGTAGCTCTGCCAACGCGGTTAGTATAAGTCAATCGGCTGCCGGTGTAATTTGTACGGCGCCAGTGCTGAAGCAAATGGCAGATGTTTCCTAGTGTCAGCGACTACAGTGCAGTACCAAGACAAGAAAGTAAGTAGCTGAATAGTTCGATGCTTTCCTGTTTGACAGCTGGGTTGTGTGTTGGACTTTGCTTTGAAAATTTCAAAGTTTCAAAAAATTCCAAAACAATTCCACGTGTAAATAGGATGAAACACACAAAAAAACAAATTTGTGGCACCACGTCTTAAGGTATCTCATTGTGAAAATTTGAACACCTGTAAGAAAACATCCCTATGTGTCATCCCCTTTCTGAAAAAAAAATACATCCTATGTATATGAATGGATTTCTTTTTCCCAGAAAAAAAGATATATTTTTTTAGACTTCTTTGAAACTGTAAAAATTGATTTTTCAAGTTTTTCAGGAAGGGCCCTATGAGCCCCATCTCCAAAACGCTGCACTCTGTTGTGTTACTTGTGTACGTGTGAGCTCTTGTTTCAGGAAGGGGATCTGACTATGAGCCTGAGCTCTAAAACCAACGTCGGCCATCACAATCTCAGACAGAAACAAGTGTGGCATGTTTACTGATCTGTCCGGCAACCGAGGCTCCCTTCATCGTTCGTTTTGCTTTTTTTGTCGTTGCGCACGTACTTTTCATTTTTTATCGAAAAAAACTTTCGCCCCGTTTTATAAATAAAGCAACCACCAAGCACAAAGTAATAAAAGTCACAACAACACACCACACACACTCACACGTAGCCACCGCAGGCACGGTCCAATACGCACACACACACAAACAAAGATACCCAAGTTCCGTTGTGGGCACAGCACAACAAGCCCAACACAAGCACAAGACGAGACAACAGAAAAAGGCATGGCGGTGGCGATGGCGAGGGCGACGATGATCTAATCTGGTTCCAGTGGTGGTGGGGGAAGCGGTGGAGCCATCCGGAGAGCCATCGCGCGAATCTGGGTGATGATGGAGGTGATGGCGTCTCTCTCCTTGGGGCGGCTAAGCGGCCGCCAAAGCTGCAAGAAACCAGACCATTTGAACAAAGTGTCAATAGCACAACGAAGAGGGATGCGCTGAATCACAAGTTTATTCCTAACAGTCCACAGCGTCCAGGCCAGCACCCCAATGGCCAGCCATCTAATGTGGCGCACTACGGGTGGGATCGCCTGGAGTTCGGCGAAGAGAGCGGGGAAGTTGCTGTGGTCCCAGCTTCCACCCACTATTTCGCGGAAACAGCTCCATAGGAATTGCGCGGACACGCAGGTGAAGAAGATATGATTCGAATCCTCTTCCGGCCCGCAGAGCGGGCATCGCCCATCTCCCGGGCCATTGCGCTTCAAGACCTCGACACCAGACGGTAGGCGGTCGCGGATCCATTGCCATAAGAAGATCCTAATCTTCAGGGGGAGGCGAATCTCCCAAATGAAGGTGAGCGCCTCATGGCCAAGCGAGGGTGCGATGGCCTGGTATAGGGACTTGGTGGAGAATTGTCCGGAAGGCTCTAGACGCCATCTGGAGCTGTCATCCTCGGTCGTAAGGTCAAGCGCGTGCAAGGCAATGCAGTCGAGCAGCTCCTGCCAGTCGGCGGTCTCAGTCGGGCCAAAAGGCCTCCGAAACGCGATCTGCCCTAAGTCAGTAAGGGCAGCCGCAACCGAGATCTGAGGAGCCACCGCAATGGAGAATAGGTCGGGAAATCGGTCCGCAAGGGGCAAGTTGCCAGACCATCTGTCGAACCAGAACAAGGTGACAGTGCCTGATCCGACCTCGATTGAGGTCCCAATCCGGAGGACCGGGAGGAGTTGGCTGACGGATTGTCAGAACTGGGAGCTCCCAGACCGCTGGCAGAAAGCGAGAGGCTGGCCTCGGAGGTATTTCTGCTGAATGATGCGAAGCCACAAGCCACCATCCCCGTTGGCAATCCGCCAAAGCCACAGAGTCAGGAGGGCAATGTTCATGCATTTGGAAGACATGATCCCAAGTCCGCCCTGGTCGCGCGGCTTGCAGATTTCTGACCACCTAACCATGTGGTACTTCTGCTTGTCGCCCTCACCGGCCCAGAAGAAGCGGCCCTGGACAGTGGCGATCTTGTGATGAAGCGTCTCCGAAAGGCTGTAGAAGCTCATGATGAACAAGAGCAGGCTGGAGAGGGACGAGTTGATGAGCACCGTCCGTGCTTCTTTCGAGAGCCACCGGCCTTGCCAAGGCTCGATACGGTGCTGAAGCTTCCCCACCGAGGGGCGCAGGTCAGCAAACGTGAGCCTAGCATCACTAATGGGTATCCCCAGATAAGTCGTGGGGAAGCTCCCAAGCTGGCAGTTAAGCCAATCTGCAATACTCTGGCTCTCATCATGGGAGTACCCCAATACCATCACCTCGCTCTTGTCGAAGTTGACCTTGAGGCCAGACATCTGTTGGGAACACAGCAGAAGGAACTTGAGGTTCGAAATATCACTCTCTGAGCCTTCCACCATGATGATGGTGTCATCCGCATATTGGAGAAGGGAGATCCTGTGCCCTCCAACAAGATGCGGGACTATCCCCTTTATGTGGCCTGCCGCCTTGGCCTTATCCAAGATGGCCGCCAAAGCATCGACCACCATGTTGAACAGGAACGGGGAGAAGGGGTCGCCCTGGCGTACCCCACAGAACGTGGGGAAGAAAGGGCCTATCTCCCCATTAATGTTTACCGCAGTCCGACCTGAGGAAACCATCTGCATCACCCTAGTCACCCACCGATCGTCGAAGCCCTTACGGAAAAGACATTCCTGAAGGAAGGATCGGCTAACCGTGTCATACGCCTTGTGGAAGTCTAGTTTCAGGAAGACTGCCTTGAGGTGTTTGGAGTGAACCTCATGGAGTGCTTCGTGAAACACTAGGACTCCGTCAAGGATATATCGGCCCTTGATGAAGGCCGACTGATCAGGGTGGGTGATCCGGTCAGCAATAGGGGCCACCCTAATGGCGTACCCCTTTGCGAGGATGCGAAAGATGACGTTAATCACCGTAATCGGGCGGAATTGACGGATCTCTGAGGCCCCAACCACTTTGGGGATGAGGGTTATTACACCAAAGTTGAGCCGGGCGAGGTCGGTGGACCCGACCAAGAACTCGTCAAATAGGGCCATCACCTCAGGGTTGATCACCTCCCAGAAGGTCTGGAAGAACTTCACTGGGAGCCCATCTGGTCCGGGAGCCGAGGATGGGTTCATGCCCTTAATAGCTGCCCAAACTTCAGCCTCCGAAAACGGTGTCGTGAGGGCCACGTTGTCCGCAGGCGAGACGCAACTGTGGGCAGGCCAAATATCTTGCGCCAGAGCAAGACCTCCCCGAGTGGAAGCAGAGAATAGGTCTCTGTAGAAGCCGTCTACATGGGCCCGGATGTCCTCGGGGCTCTGCAAAAGGGACTCTCCGTCCCAAAGAAGGGGAATGGAGTTCCGTCGGCGGCGGCCGTTTGCAATGGCCTGGAAGTAGGCGGTATTGGCGTCCCCTTTAAGGACCCAATTCTGAGTACCCCGCAAACGCCAGTATGCCTCCTCGTCCGAGTAGATGACTGTTAGCTGGTCTTCCAAATTATATCTAAGCATCCATTCGTCCGCTGAGAGGCCAGCGGCGTCGGCCCGCAGGTCGAGAGCCTAGATGTCAAGGGGAGCTTTTTTACGCTCCCGGATGTCACGGCCGACGTTTGCGCCCCAGCCCTTCATGAATTGCCGTGACCGCTTGGCGCAGAAGTGCCAGTTGTCCACGGCCGAAAGGGAGCGATGGGGGGCCTCATGTGCCTCGCGCCATCGCGCGACCACCATGGCAGAAAACCCAGGCTGGCGCAACCAGAAGGTTTCGAAACGAAATCGGGGCGGAAGGGGAGGCCGCTCATTCTCCGAGCAGAGGAGAAGGGGGACGTGATCTGAGCCAATCCATGTAATCGCCCGGAGCGATGCTAGGGGGCAACGGATGTCCCACTCAGGGGAAGCGAAGACCCTGTCGAGAACGGAGCGGGTCGGCTCAACTTGTCGGCTTGTCCAAGTGAACCTGGCCCCGACTCGACCGAGCTCGCGAAGCCCCATGTCCGCAATGTAGTCATTGAACATCTGCATCCGCGGGAAATTCACCAAATTATTGCTCTTGTCTTCTACCGATCGAATGAGGTTGAAATCACCTCCCACCACTACCGGGAGCTGAGCGGCTGCTACCTTCCTACGGAGCTCACCGAGGAAGGCCTCCGATCGGCGGTGGTCGGCCGGCCCATAGACCGCAATGATTTCCCATTTGAAGTTCAGTGCCCGCTCAAAGACCTCCATGCTAACGAAGAACTCGCCGCGATCCATGCTGCCTACCTCAAAGGTGGCATCCTTCACCCCAAGGAGGATGCCACCCGAGTGGCCCGCACTCCCACTAGAAGGGAGCCAGTGCCGAGCAAATAGGTTTTTCCTCTTGATGCCGGTTTTCCCCTTCCTATTTTTATCTTTGTTCACCATCTTGCTTTTCCGCGTTGCATGATTTGGTTCTGCCATTATTCTTATTCGTGCTTTAATTTTTTTACATTTTGGTCTTTTGTTCGTGTGTGTGGAGTTGTTCTTCATTATGTTTCATTGCATGTTAAGCTATTGTTTTTGTTTGCGGGTGGCACCGTGGTTGGCGTGGCTGCTTAGATTGCTGTCATCCAGCATTGGTGTTGTGCATGTGTGCCATGGCAAGCGACCGCTCCTCTTTCATGTGTGGTTGTGTTTGGGGTCACTACTGAAAGCGGTGGCAATTATGAATGTGGCAGGAGAGAAAGAAGAAGAAGAATCTGCCTGAGAAGGAAATGTCGAAAGCGGTTGGTACAAAAAAGGTGATCCATAGTCCGACACAATGATCACTTATGGTTGACCAATGACTAATGTTTTTTTTTAATCTTTGGCGAGACTGACATGGCAGGAATGCTCCCCTTTGAGCAGGTCATTCACCTGAACGGGGTGACGCAAAAGTACCTATGCACAATATATTGCAATGATATACCATGATGGCCCACCAATGTCTCTTCTTCAGACGCCATGTCTCAGTACCCTAACATTGTAACATTTTTTCTAAGTTTGATAATTAGTGGTGGAGTAGTACGGTGTCATGTCCCCACATGCCACCGACGTCGGATATAGCCCAACAATATCAACATGTGACGACTAAATTCCAAATGCCTCCAAAGCCTACCGTCTATCTAGAGACTACAACGAGATGAACAATCAGCCATTTCACCATTCCGTTCTATTGGTTTGATGAAAATTCCTCTCAGCTCCCGTTCTTTGGTCTCTTTGTTCGGTGTACCCTCTTAGACAATGTGCCCCGTTTATAGAAGTAGTGCTCCATTGTGGGATGTAATCCAAAAATCCTGACCCTCTCTTCAAGTCCCATTACTTGTATATCTTTTGCTCTCTTCAAATGCAATAACGTGCATGTACCTGCCCTCTTTCACCTTCTCAGCCAAGCTCAGTGATCATCACATGGTGCCAAGTTCTACTTACTGCATCATAACTTCATTGTTTCTAAATCGTACGTGTATGGTACTTTCTCTACACAACTTATCTATCCCCCACCCCCACTACACACACGGTTTCCAACCAGTATCTGTCGCGATCACGATCTCAAACTAACTTGATTTCAAAGTCAAACTTACCGGACAAGAAAACAATTAACTTGTTTGTCCGACACCAAAAAATAAAACGGCAAAAGAAAATTGTGCCCCTGCAAGGCGTACCAGATTTCGCCCGAGCCCGGCCAGGCGAGCGAGCACATGCGTGTGGTCTTCTATTTCTCTTCTCAACACACCACTTAGAGAGAACCCACTATATAAAAAGGTCCAACACTTTCTCGACTAGCGGTATGGGACTAAATTTTAGCACAACCACTTGCCATTTTTCTCATGGGCCACTTTGAGATTTTAAAAATTGTTAATGGACCAAGCCAATTTATTTCTAAAAAGTACATAATTTGACTTATTTTTTCACCCACTAGCTGCTTGCCGAGCGCGGAGGGTTGCTTTGGCTTGCTGATGCACGCGGTAAACAATGGCGCAGCCCTTTTGCGTGTCCTCTTATTTTCCTTCCAAACGGCAAACAGGTAAGTCAAAAAAATGGAAACCAGCCCAATCAAAAAAGGAAGACGCAACTTGCGTACGAAATAACCCAGCCCAAAACCAAATAAAAGACCAATAGCAAACCGAAATCACTAATCAAGGAGTACTCTTGAATTTTCAAGGATCACTCCCATCTCCTCGGGTTGAATTTTCAAGGATCACTCACACCTTTTCAGATTGTGATAAGTGACTTAGTCGTAACCTGAATTTTTTTTTATACATCCATTTATTCAAAATACTTTATCTTTTAAACCGTGCGTCCAAATCTCGAACCGTTTTCACCATTGGATTCCTCGCAAAATTAGATCACATGTCGATAGGTTTTGGCAAACTTTCCTTTTCACAAAAAATGGACGGAAAAACCAAACCGGAAGCATTTTTTTTCTTTCCGAAAGAGGCATGGCCTTGCCTCTCGCGAAAACACAACCATGCCTCTCACGGAAGCAAAGCCGTACATCTTGTGGAAGAAAAAAAACAGAAAATGTGGGTTTTTTTTCGTTCCCGAACGTGCCTCTCGCGGAAGGAGAAAAACTAAAAATGTGTTTTTTTTCGTTTCTGAGAGGCACGGACGTGCCTCTTGCGAAAGCACAATCGTGCCTCTCGCGGAACCAAAACTGTGCCTTTCGTGGAAGGAAAAAAAGAAAATGTGTTCATTTCCATTTCCGATAGGCGAGGTCTTGCCTCTTGCGGAAGAAAAAAACAAAAAATGCGGTTTTTTCCGTTTCCGAGAGGCTCGCGAAAGCAAAATCGTGCCTCTCGTCGAAGGCAACAAAAAACAGAAAACACGTTTTTTTCGTTTTCAAGAGGCACGGCCATGCCTCTTGCGAAAACAAACCATGCCTCTTGTGAAAGAAAAAAACATTTTTTGCATTTTGGTCCAAAAGCTAAGGAAGACTGATGAAAAATCAAAGAGTCGAAAAAACGTTTAAAAAGCAAAAAACACGTGCGAAAAAAATAAAAAGAAAAAGAAAATCCGAAGGGAGCGCCGAGAGCGCAACACGTGGCGACGGCTAAGAGCGTGCCGAGTGACGCGCTCGCAACCCACCCCCAAACGATCGTTCGGAGGCTTCTGAAGGAACATTCGTCAACTAGTTGCTCTTATAACAAACGAGTAGCTAGCATGGGATCGATCTGATTCAGTCGAAGCCCAGAACTAGCAGAAATAGTACGGCTGTAACAAGTTGGAGTTAATCCATACATAATTTGCAAAGTTGGCATAGAATTAGTGAAACAAAAAATCGAGTGACAGCATTTTCTACATTTTCTTGAGAAGATCATGACTATTTCTTCTTATGTTCACAGCATGCACCAACACAAGCTGCACAACCTTCAATGACAGAAATGTATTAATTTTAGAGTTGTGGCTAGTGATCCACCCCAGCTTGCCTTGCACATCCTCTCACTCTCAGGACCAAGAACTCGTTTTTGCAGCTTTCCTGAGACACATAGCTCCCTCTGTACATTGCCATTGTTGAAGCCAATGACAAATATTTCCTAGTGTCAACGACTCCAATGCTGTACGAGGGGAATTGGTAGCTGAAGAGTGATACTGTGATAGCGTGCTCGCTCATGCACGGCCACCATTTTTTCTTGATCAAACGTCTTGTGGCAGTACCATAGCATTGTCATCTTTCTCTTGAGTCAAAGATTCAATGGTAGAGTGGTATGGTTTCATGTCCCACATGACACCCACACTGGACATGCTCGGAGGAAAAGACAACGGGATAACTAAATTCCAAATGCCTCCAAAGCCTAATATCTATGTAAAGACTAGCGGGAAATGAAAAAGTAGTGATCCAACCATTTCACCACTCCCTTCTATTGGTCCGTTAAACATTTCTCACTATTCTCATTCTTTCGTCAGTTAGGCGGTGTCCCCTTTTTATAGAAGAAATTGTACTCTAATGTTGGCTATACTCCAAAAATCATATATCTCTCTTTAAGTCTCACTATTTGTATCGTTTGCTCTCCTCAAAAGCAATAAGTACATCCTCTCTTTCACCTCCCAACTCATCACATGGTGATCTAGTTTTACTTACTACATCAGTACTTCATTGTTTCTGAAAGCCAGTATGGTACTTGATCTATACAATTTATACCCCCACCCCCAAAAGAAAATTTATTACCGTTTTATAACTTACATGAGAGCAAACAAGCAATCAAGCACTATGTTAGTACGAGACGGCATGTTGGTTTCATATGCAACCCTAGGTTGGTTTCGTGTGCAACCCAATGTGGTTAGTAACAACCTTGGAATTTGAAGCTTTTCTTTTACATGGCACTACAGCCCTTATCCAATCATATAACAATGAGTTACTCTTCTTCTATATGTGATACAATTACTTTTCCTGAAATATGTTTATGTTGCCCCGTGAGGGCTCTTTCCGTAGGTGGCACGTTCAAAAATATTGACCTGGAATTAAATCCTTTAATGTTTGTTGTTCTACTCATGTGCCAAATGATGCTTGCTTCGGTTTTCAATTGTTCATTTTTCTGTGCGTACCACCTCAGTTTTGTTGGAACTGATGGAGCTGGTTCATCCAAATTTGTTGTACTCCTTCTGTAAAGAAATATAAAAGTGTTTTATATTTGTTTACAGAAATGATCTAAACGCTTTTATATTTTTTTATAGAGGGAGTATATATTAACAAAGTTGCTCCACGGTTGTTTGGGCACACTGTTGTGGCTCTCACGTGTCTTACCTCATGAAATAGTGGAGTACTATTGTTGGACCATATTAAGGACAGTATAACTGAGCCTAATCCCTGCCCTCTCAGGCTATCAACATCTGGACCATTCATTTTTATGATTTAGCAATTTCTGGCCGTCTGATCTCTGCTGTCTCGCACGTCTCGCAACAAGTGGGCCGGCTGTCCTATGGGGACGCTACTCCCGTAGCCAAATTGAAGTGCGCTGGTTGATTGGGCCATCCGGCTGATTCGGCCTCACCAGAAAGAAGCCCATCTCAGTGAACAAATAAACATGACGTCTCTCTCTCTCTCTCGATCGGGAACCCTGGTCAGTCGACCCCATCACCGTAGCCGCCGCCTCCCATGCCATAGTCACCTCCCGTCCGTCATCCCCAGTCCTCTTCGCGCGGTGGGATTGAGCCCACGGTGTGCTGCTGCGCCGCCGCCGTGCGTCGCCATCTTCACATCGCCGCACCTTTTCCTTCCAAATTCGTTTCCTCGGGTGACCCATGCGTCCCCTAGGTGAGATGCCGATGCCGATGCCGCTGCGACTTCCCTTCCGTCTGGATCGCAGTCCCTTTGAGCGCCTTCATCCGTCCCCTCGAATCTCGCAAGGCGGTCGTTCCGGCGCCTGCGGATGTCCCCGTTCTTTGGCGCAAATTTGGGTTGATGTGTGTGTTCCTATGACGGCAGCTTGTTTGGGCTACGATTTTCAGGGGCAATCCATCGCGTCCCGATGATGCGGCGAGGCGTATGTGGGTGTTAGTCCCAGCCTCCCAGGTTTTGATCGGTTTTGGTGAGGGAAATTTGTCTAAGGAGATTTGGATATGATTTAGGTATAAGGACTGTTCGGGGACATCGGTTGCTGAATCTCAACTCTCAAGTCGTAGTTCCTGTTGTCAGATTTGCAGCTGGAGAGGACACACGGCTCTGACCTTGTGCAAAACATTCTTGATGGCTATGGAAAAGTAGAAAGGAAAACCACTTTTCTGCAGGATTTTAAATATTTTTTTATCCTGAATCTGGGGTTTTCATGTTTTAAGCAGCAATTTATGTTTGATTGCTCGCTGGTAGATTGTGGGATTTCATGTGAGATTCATAGTATAAAAATGTGCTGGTACAGATACAATGTGCAGCAATTTATGTTTGTACTAACCAATGATGTTGTGGATTTTGTTTGGCATGTAAGTATGTGTTAGGAAGTGTATGGGGAGAAAGGATGCCAGAGTTGCGTAGTGGAGTCCGACAATCTCGGTTGAAGTCAAGGAAAGTAGCAGTGACTACCACGACTAGACATCACGTCCAGCGGCGATCTGCAAGAACCAGCATCCCTGTGTGTGCTACTGTCCAAGACAGCGTCACCCTTTTACACTATGTCCACTCCGGTCGTTCCTCCACTACAGGTACAACTCGTCTCTCCCTTATGCAACATGACTAGGCTGGAGTTAGGTGTCATGGCTTCAGATCAACAAGACATGGCTTAGCTCTAACATGATACAATGAGCCGACACAGACTGTAGATACACTCCAAAAATATCAAAATGTTGAATCGTATTATATTCATAGTACATGTAATTCTATACATTGTATTGTACGTCTGTGAAGTTTATTGAAAAATTGGAGAAGAAAGAAAATAAAGCGCTTTTTGTTTAGCTTAACAGAGAAAGACTGAAAGACATTTCATTTCTTTCACAAGAATGGATGTCTAAGTGTCTTGTGCATCGGATTCCAAGGAGAAATCACATCCTGAAAATGTTAAGAATCAATTGTCTAACCAGGTTAACTAACCAGCATTTCTCTTTTTATTCTATGTATTCATTACTCATTTTTAGTCACTCTCTTCATCTCCTGAAGTTATTATAGGAACAAATATCTTTTTGATATCTTGTGCCAAAACCATATTTGAAGTTGGCATGCACACCAAGGATGATTATATGCCTCTTTAAGTCATCCACAGTCACATTCTTGATTCTTGTCTTGGCTCTAACTTGGGTAAAGACTGGAATATCATCTTTGAAAATGATGTTAGTCAGAACGAGAATAACTCTGTACACATGGTGGCAGCTGCGCACGGCCCCAATTTTATCTCTAATTATTTTGGTAAATTATTTTGGACCCTGGGAATAACTCTCAAACGAAAATGAAGTTTGCTCACCTTGCTGGGACAATGGGAGGTTTGCTCACCTTGCAAAAGTAAAGGCATTGAAGAAATTTGTAAGGTGGGAAGACTCAAAATTCCATAGGTAATTATGCCATGCTCCCCCTCTTGTGATATCTAAACCGATTGCTCATGTGGTTTTGAAGATTATATATTCATCTTCAAGCATGGAGGAAGGCTTGGCATGAAGGATGCCACTTATAAGGTGCAAGGCAGGAGGGCTTAACTACTTAACTAGCGAGGTTTATTTATTTACTATGCATGTTGTTTCAGATGATTTTGCTAGATGGTATATAATTTTACTATCTTAATGTATCGAATGCATCCATACTTCCATGAGTTCCATCAAAAGAACCATATTGGGTAGACACGTTCCCAAGTGACAAGCACAACTCATGGAAGAAACAAAAGATCCAAGCTAGGAAGGCACGTTTCGAAGGTACAAGCTCAAGTGATGGAAGTATTGTTGTTGGGGATTGCAAAATACATGTATCTGGATGTGATGTTGATGAAAGGTGTTAAAACTGCTTGCTCTATATGTCTAATCTTATGCTGGCGAGATGTTGGCTAGATTACCATTTCCTTGTGTTGCCTTCTGGTGTAATGTTCTTTCCTTCTTGGTTGCACAAGCTTGAGGTTATCATTTCTCATATAACTCTACTTTGTTTTCTTGTTCATGGCTTTGTGCTATAGGTCACTTATGTGAATATTTATTTTTTATGCATTGTGTTCATGTTGACATGTGCTATGTGACAACTAATGCCTCTTTGTGCATTATTATGGTCCAGTGCTGAATTGATACATAAATGAGATGAAAAAATGGCGGCAACAATAAAGTTAACATTACCTTTAATATGTACATTTACAAAATTTCCAATCATTATAAAACTCCCAATCATTATATTGTCAAAATGGGGCGCGGCAACGCGCGCCATCAACGATCTAGTAACTAGAGTCAGGCTTCACTCTAGCGAGTCTCTCGGAGCTTCCTGCTTATTTAACGTCCTGTGTCAGACTTCCCAAATAGGTAGTCAGTGAGGACGATAAGTTCCATAGAACCTTTTCAGTGAGGAAAAAACAGAGTTAGCGCGATAATAGTCTTTTTAGAATGATTGCATGCTTGCTAAGTTTGTCAATAGACTGCTTGTTGCACCGGATTTACCATTGATCAGCTGGCTTAGGCGAGATCATTTTCACAAATTGACAAACTAGTTCAAGTGTAGACTAGAGAGTCTACTGGTGTGCAGCTTGGCTATGGAAAAACGACTTCGTTCTGGAAAGACAAATGGATTACAAATGGCCCTTTGTATCCGCTCTTCCCAGCTATATTCTCACTCTCTGATACCAAATATAAGATGCACGCAGTAATAAAAGGTTCGCTTTGTTGTCGAATGTTAATGTAGCAGCCGCACATAGTAAGAAAAGGTTGGCGAGACTGAGAGTTGAGAGGCCCCTTTCGTACGCTCATTATTTACTTGAAGCGGTGCGCACCTGTAGTATATTTTCGCTAAGGCTTCAACAGGTTCAGCTAAGCACCCAGGACGAGGATTCAGTCTTGTGGAACGGCTGCACGGATGTTGTCTACTCTGCTCGGTCAGCTTATCAACGACAGTTTCTGGGCTCCTTCTCTGCTCCCAATTTCGATAAGCTATGGAAGGCACAAGGTGACGGCAATCTACACCTGCTCGCATATTTGGAATGGGCGCAACAGGCGGGTCTTCGAGAACGTCTCCCTTCCGGTCGACGGCGTTCTTCAGCTCGACAAGCAAGACTGCGAGAACGACCCACTGCCAGAGGCAGACTAGTGTTTTCTATATCTGTACAACTCATGCACCACTGCCTAGGACTGATCATGTCTCGACCACCTAGCGGTTAATGCACTATGTAAAAACTCTCTATTCTTCTTAATGTATGGGCAGCTCAGTGCCAATTCCACAGAAAATAATGTATTGCAATGCAAGACCTTGACGGCGCGGGTGTTTCTTGATCAGATGAGAAAAAGGCAAATGGTAGAATTGTAACATTTTCCCTAAGTCAAAGAAAAATAGGTGGAGTAGTGTGGTTTCATCTCCCACATGCCACTAACGCTGGGCATAGCCGGAGGAAACGTCCAGGTGATAACTAAATTCCAAATGCCTCCAAAGCCTATATCTATCTAGAGACTACGATGAGATGAACAAGCAGTGAGCCAATCATTTCACCACCCCCCTTCTATTGGTTTGATGAACAGTTCGCACGACTCTCGTTCTTATGTCTCTTGGATCGATATCCCCTCTTAGACGGTGCGTCCCTTTTATAGAGCAGTACTACTCCAATGTTGGTTGTAATCCTACAATCCTGACTCTCTCTTCAAGTCTCATTACTTGTATCTACTCCCTCCATTTCGAATTACTTGTCTTAGATTTGTCTAGATACGAAGGTATCTAGACTCTAGTGCTAGATACCTTCGTATCTAGACAAATCTAAGACAAGTAATTTGAAACGGAAGGAATAATATCGAAATCCCAAAAACCCTGAGCAGAACCGCAAAAGGGCGCAGACTAGGAATTGATAGTGACCACAGTTGACTGGACCACCTGGTTGGTCCAGAACTAAATGGAGCAAAATCGCAAAGACCCACCAGCAGTTTTGGGAAATATATCGCCAAGACGAAGATATATTGCACAAGCTAGGAATCTGCGCTAGAGAAAAGTTTTGGCAAATGGTAGTGATCACAAGCTAAAAATCCCTGCACAATAGCACACAACCTGGGACATGGTGGTGCTTGATTCACGCCCTATTTATTCTGTTTAATAAAATTTAGGTAGGAGCCTCCAGAACTAATTGGAGCAAAATCTCAAAGACTCGGCAACACTTCATGCAAGAAATAAAACATCATTCTCACAACAAGAAATACAAAAACAATTGCCAACCAGCGTACAGAAGTAATGCTTTTATTTCTCATTTTTTTTCTCGAATACGCATAGCATGCGTATCTTGCATTAAAGAGAGAGAAAAGGGGTACAAGAGCCCTCCGCCGAGGGGTTACAACACACCCACTCCACCGTATCAAGGGTACACACTACACCTCACCTTCGACCCACCTATGTATCCACCTAAAAAAGGGTTCCAAGTCCGACCGTATGAGGCCGGCCGTCTTCCAAACCCTACCCTCCGAAAGGATCCTACCAAAGGGTTCCAAGTCCGACCGTATGAGGCTTTTATTTCTCATGGTGCGACACACTACATATGGAATAGGCCAAATCACACATTTTTAAACAAACTTGATGCAAAATGATACTCCTTGTGCAACAAAGAAGAAGCGGTACAAACTTTAAGTGTGGATTTATAGGTCGCACCATGGGAGAAGATAGAGAAACAGTAGTAACGGACGTTGCGTTTTGGCTCCCTGGCTTAGATGATACAGGGAGTGATGAGTAAATTTCAAAAATAAATGGTGAAAGATACTTGAGTGCGTAATGATTATGCCAAATTTTAGAGCATTTGGACTTCTGAGTAGCTCTTAGCAAAAAAGACAAATTTAAGATCCGTGAAAAAGTTTACTGTTTGTACTATTCAGACCTAGGTTTTTTTTTGCCGAGAGCTACTCAGATGTCCGAATGCTCTAAAGCACGAACATCACGCATTCAAGCATCTTTCACCACAAAAAATGGAATTTTTTGAATTTTTCTAGTATTTATTTTGAATTTACTGTTCATAGGGTGTAGATGAGCTCAAGCTCCGGATTGGATATTCAATTAGTAACACGTAATTGAACTAGGTAGTTTTTAAAAAATATTAGGATTTTTGCTTCGGTGCATCCCTTTAAAAATTTGTACGAATCTTAAAGTTACTTAAAAGACTATCATCATATTACCTTACAGATCAAACATGCTATATTATCCTTTTTAATTGAGTGGTCCCTTTTAATCTAGATCAAAATCCGTACACTTTTCCAGGGGGTTTACAGAAGCCATGCACCTCCGGTTTGACTAGTCAATAAGAATAACAGACCATTCCAACACAGAGTTTCTTGACTCATACCTATATGCACAAGAAGTTAGATAATAGACAGCGAGAGAAACAACAAATATAAGTACCCCAGAACACCAATGGATTCCGCAAAAATGAAATCAGAGCAATAAAATGAATAATAGTTCCTTTAACACTATCAAGTATATTGACGTATAGGATGCTAGAGCTTTATTTCCTCAATGTCCTCCCCTTTTTATTGTGCAATAATTCTTTTATTACTCAAAGTTTAAGGCTTACAATCTCGTTCAACAACATTTAAGAGCTCCTCTGGGCCAGAACCTAACCAAACCACTATTCGGTCATTCAACCTACTACCAAAGTTAGCCATGAAGTGACCCCCATACTATTTCAACTTGTCTTTTTTATGTCTGGTCATAAACGCATACTTCGACTTTGCTTACACCGCTCTTTGCCATTGAGATAGCCTCTAAACAATCTGACTCTAAACAATCAAGTTTTAGATAGCCTCTAAACTATGCCAGATCCACTATGGCATATAAATATGGAGCTGCGCGGGGTGATGGTTAATGCAATTTCTGCTACATATGGAGCTGCGCGGCACAAAATAAAGGACAGATCTTCACCTTGGTACTGATCAAGCACCATATTAAAAGCAGGGTGGTTCTTCCCCTAAAAAAAGGCAGGTTGGTTCTTCCACAGTAGAATAAGCACCACAATAGAATGCTACAGATGACGATCGGTGCTCCTTTCTTTTTTTTCTTTTTTTTGAACTTCGGCGACCTTTATTACAAAATGATCATATCAGATACAAGGGAGGGAATTAAGAAATCAGGGGGATGCTCTTGCCAGACCTCATTTAACTTCCTTCTATAACTAGTCCTGGCTAGCCAATGCGCTACCCCATTACTCTCCCTAGCACAGTGAACAATCGTCGCCCTGCCGAAGGAACTCAACACCTGTCGGCAATCATCCGTCAACACCGCAGCCGAAGCACGGTACTCCGAAGGATCCTTCATAGCTTGTACTATCTCCTGTGAGTCGGACTCCACAACCAGTGCATAAATACCCAAATGCTCTGCCAATCGCAGTCCTTCCAAAAGTGCTAACGCTTTCATAGAGGGAACATCCATGGCATACTGTCGAAAGGAACAAGAAGCAGCAATAAACGCTCCTGCGCTATCTCGTAAGACAGCTCCAGTAGCTCCCGCGCCCTCATCCACATGATAGCTCGCGTCAACATTGAGTTTAATCACCCCTTTAGCTGGTCTCGCCCATCTAATCTGTTTCGTAGCTTCCTTTGCCTTGGCAGCTAGTGAGTTTGCCACGATACCACGAATGCTCATAGCTGAACGAACCGGGCTACCAACATTCTCCTGGTGACTAATCTTCTGGCGATCCCACCATAAATACCATCCAGTCACCATAACTATTTCCACACCATTAACAATTGGTAGTTTTACCTCTCCTGGTAGCTCAGAGCAAAGAAGTTTCTCCAGGATTACCGACCCTGACCGCTCATGGGCTGCTGCATTCGCGATTGATGTTTCCAGCCCCAGCTCCTTCCACACGGCCTTGGCTCTTTCGCACGCAAATAACATATGGCGCAGATCCTCAAGCTCATTGCCGCATACTGGACAGATCACCGGAGTAGATAGATGCCGATCTGACAGCGTACAATAGCATGGTACAATCCCATGTAGCACTCTCCAGTTAAACACGTTTACCTTAGGGGGCACTGTCCTGCCCCAAAGGACCTTCCAAACCGGATGCGGATCCACTCTTCCTGCTCCAACGTTCATCCGAGCCCGTGTTCTGTACTTAGATTTCCAAGTGATGTGATAAGCAGAACGGACCGTAAAACATCCCGACTTTGAAAAATGCCATGAAATAAAATCAGACTGGCCATGAGATGATAGTGGTATCTGCAATATTCTTTCAGCATCCACTGGCCAAAAAATTTTCCTTAATAATTGTTCATCCCAACTTCCGGATATTGGATCAATTAGTTCTTGTACTTTCTGTAGCAAACAATGCCCCCTAGGGGTCATTACCTTCCGATCATGGCTTGTGGGAATCCACTCATCCTTCCAAATGTCAATTGATTCACCATCCCCAACCCGCCAGATCGCCCCTTCCTTGAAGGTTTTCATACCTGCCATGATACTTTGCCACGTATAAGATGCACCTTTTTTCAGAGTAGTATTCATCAAGTCCCCATCTGGGTAATACTTTGCTCGTAAGACTTGAGCACATAACGAATCCGGATTAGATAATAACCGCCAACATTGCTTAGCTAGCATGGCTCTATTGAAACAGTACAGATCTCGGAATCCCATGCCTCCTTCATTTTTCGGGATACACATCTTCCATCATGCTTTCCAGTGTATTTTCTTCTTGTTCGGAGTGTCTCCCCACCAATATCTAGCGATAGCATCGCAAATAGCCTTACAAATATTTTTGGGGATATTAAAAACAGACATGGTATAGACTGGAATCGCCTGTGCCACGACTTTCAGTAACGTCACCTTGCCACTGATCGAGAGCATTTTTGAGATCCAACTGTTAATGAGCGCACATACTCTATCAACCAGGTGCTGAAAACTATCACTTCGATCGATTCCAACCTTCGATGGTAGTCCCAAGTACTTATCAGAAATAGCCTCTGAAACTATATTAAGGTGTGTGCAAATCTCTGCTCGTACCTCCACCAAAGTGTTTGGACTGAAAAAAACACTGGATTTTGCATCACTTACCAGTTGACCCGAGCTAGCACAGTACAAGTCCAGCGCATTCTTGAGCGACGTGGCATTCAACGTATCCACCCTCATCAGGATCAGGGAGTCATCAGCAAATAACAAGTGTGAAACTGATGGTGCACTACGGCACACCCTAATTCCTTGGATACCACCGACCGCCTCTTCATGCGCTAGTAGACTGGATAACCCTTCAGCACATATCAAGAATAGATAAGGAGATAAAGGATCCCCTTGCCTGAGCCCCCTGGATGGGGTAAACACCTCTGTTTCATCCGAGTTGAACCAAATCCTGTAATTAACAGAAGTAACGCATGCCATAATCATCTCCACCCATGAGGTGTCAAAACCCAACTTGATCATCATATCCCTGAGAAAATTCCACTCAACTCGATCATAGGCTTTGTGCATGTCAAGCTTCACCGCACACAAGCCACCGTTCCCTTGCCTCTTCTTCTTAATGGCATGAAAACACTCATAAGCCACTAACACATTGTCGGTAATGAGTCTATCCAGCACAAAGGCACTCTGGGTCTGAGATATAATGTCTGGTAATAACACTTTCAGTCTATTGGCTAAAACTTTGGAGATTACCTTATAGACGACATTACATAAACGATCGGTGCTCCTTTACTTTGGCTGTTCTTCCGTAAAACGTAGGGGTAAGCATTTCCGCTAGGGGAAAGTTCTGGGTTGAGACAGATCATCACAACTTGCAAGCTGAAAATCCTACATAAAAGCACGCAGCCTGGGAAATGGTAGTGTTTGATAAGATCACCCTACCTAAATGCTGAAGCTGTAGTGCCTAAGCACCAACTCAAAACCGTAAAGCTCTCCTTTGGTTTGGAGGAATTTTGTAGGATTTTTATAAGATAGGATTTCTATAGGAAAAATTCCTTTAGAGCTCTTTGGTTTGTAGGAATGAAATCCTATTCCTATGGAGGAATTCTTCCTATCCTCCACATTTCATAAAAAAATAAACATTAGCCTGGACTCAATGAAAAAAAAAATCCTATGATGTGAATCAAAGGGCATTTCCTTTTCTATTCCTAAGCATAGGATTTGAGATACATGTCATCTCATTTCCTATGACTTACCTATTCCTATGATTTTCCAATCCTATAAACCAAAGGAGGCCTTAGGCTCATCGCACTAAGAGAAAAGCAAAGTAACTCCTGGATGTTGAGCGGTTCAGAGCAGAACATTCATCCCTACTTATTCTGCTTAATAATGAAATTTAGATAGTGGAGCTGAGCGCAAAGATTCAAAGACCCAACAGTTCATGTACGAAACAGAAACAACATTCTCACAAGAAATACTACAAACAGGGTACAGGAGAATTCATGCTTTTATTTCTCAATGGTGCGACACGCTACGTATGGGACAGGCCAAATCACACATATTTAAACAAATTTGATGCAAAATTATACTCCTTGTGCCACTAACAAGAAACAGCAGTAACTGCTTTAATTATGGCTTTAGACTATTTGATAGTTCGCAGCAACCAAACGGACCCTCTGTGAATACTTTGGAGGGTTGCCTTCCTTCAGAGGATGAATTCCAGTGACCTGAAATTTTTCCAGAAAACCAAATAAATAAATGCGGAAATCAGAAAGAAAAAAAAAGCAGTCAAAACCAAACACTACAGGAGAACTAACAAACCTTCAAATCACTGAAAGTATTGGAAGCAGCAAATCCAATAGAGATGGGGAAAAATGTTGACGGATCAGCCGGGGGAACAATAAATTCCATCGACCCACTGAGAAGGCATAAACATTGGTTAGTACAACAGGATTTAACTAGGTAGTAGCAAAAACTATCTGAGTCAATGAAATAATATATCCCATCCACCTGCGGTTTGACTGATCAATAAGGATGATGGACCATTCCAATACAGAGTTTCTTGGGTCATACCTATAAGCACAAGGAGAAATTAGATAACAAACAGGAAGAGAAGCAACAAATATAAGCAGCTGAAAGCCATTGCATTCCGCAACTACGAGCAATAAAATGAACCACAGTTTCTTTACTACTATCAAGCATATTGACATATAGGATGCTAGAGTTTTATTTACTCAATGTCCACTCCTTACTAGTTTGAAACACCAGTTGTAAGGGCAATGGTTGGAATGCAGGTCATCACTACCTATTTTTGAAGCTCAACACCAGTTCATATAATATCAACCATATTATCAAAAGGGAGTGAAGTGATACTGTATAACACCATGCAACTGGATTTGCAAGCATGATTCTCATGTACATTAGAAAATTGTCACTAATAATTTCTGCAAGATATTCTAGTAACTGAAACATATCAGGAAACACAAACAAAAGAGTAGCTCGAAACATTACTTCCACTCTCCATCAATCTGTTTAACAGTTGGAGCCTCCCGAAGTGCAGGTAGAGGAATAGATATGACAACATTGTTCAGGTCAAACATCTCTGAAGCCTCATATTCAATGTTGACATAGGTTTCATTTCCAGATACCGAGGGCCAGCAGTTAACTACACAAACAAGACGAATTACAGAATGTCCAAATTAATAGAATACCACAACAGAATAAAGTGATTGTGCACCTGACAGAGGTAAATTCGATTCATTCATCCCCTGGATTCTCCATTTCACAAGTGGTGTTTCATTTTGACCACTTGGGAAAGGCCTGTTTGGATCTTTTGCTCCAACAATTTGCTGGCTGTTAAACAACTCCTTGTGGATATTGGGGTGTGTTTTGAAGCTGAGTCCAGGTACATCTTTGTTTTCGATCTGTACAGCACCGCCACATATCAAAAATATAAGCTCCAATAAATTGTGATGGGCCACTCCATAATGCATAATAGTGTACAACAAGATTTTTCATCATCAATAAATACATTTAACATAAATGAATATGAATGTCATAGCGTGTGAAAATGGTTGATACTGTATTCCCATGCAATAGATGAACCATGCAAGAATTATTTTAGCTGGAATGTTGCCACAACAGAAGAGGACCAGTCTGTTCAATTAGTGTATAATGCGGTAATAAACTAAAATGGCAATGAAAATAAAATGCACTGTTGATTGAAGTCCAGAAAAATAATACCTGTAACTGGATAAATCCATCTGCATCATTAAGGACCTGAAGAGCAAGGGTTCCTTGCACATCAAAGTTATTAACACCTCCATCTCTTTTAACTATTACATTAAGTTTCTCTTCAATAGTCACTGTGATGGGATCGCTTGGTATAAGAGGCGAGGCCCTTGAAGAAACTGAACTTGGTTGTGCATCCTCCAAAATGACTTCTCCTTCAGCTTTCAAAGATTCTAGGAACTGATTTGTCTTCTGTGATTTGCCTAATTTCATACCAAAACCTTTGCCAGGAGCAGTAGCAGCAGCTGACGGACGACCTGTAGACATGTTGCTGTGAATTAGACCAAAAATGTCTGTGATATAGCTTCCTAAACTCTCTCTAACAATAGTACAAGGCAGGTAACATAGCTGCCCAGCATTAACACAGGGGAAAATCTGTCTTCAAAGACCTGAATAAAACTTCCCTACTTGGCATATCCGAGAAACCCAGAGATTTATCTATCAGCACACAACCAACAATGAAATACACAAACAGGAGAAATCAAGAGGCATGTATGTTTTTATTATTAAGAACTATACTAATGAATCTAAAATACTCGTATGGAATGTCATAAGCATGAATGAAAGTGCTGCAGTAGGTAAGAGTTATTTTCATGAATAGTGTAAACTCTAGCGTTTCCTATTGTGTACACAAAACAGACATGAGTTTTATGGGACGGGTGTAACAGGCTAGGTGAATGTATTTCATATACATGAAAAGAACATCACAATGAAATACAACTACATGCAAACAACACAAAGGAAAGGTGTTATCCAATCCCACAACATAATTTGTAACAGTAACTTTTCATTAATGTGAGTAACTTATCATTCATGTGAGACAACTATTTGCTTAAAAGAGAAGGAGGCCTTAAGTTGCCACCTTTGGGTTTACTCGCAAATGAGTCCATATCAGCGCCTATTCCACTTAATCCAGAACCACTTCCAAAGCCAGTACCACTGATGTTCATGTCACTGAAAGTTTTTTCAATAACACGGGGACCAGATATTGATGAGTATCCTCCTTTGTCAAGTTTGCCTTTCTCCATCTGAATCAATACCAACCAGAAGAAAGTTTTTCTCAAGGCATGATCAAAATAATGCCCAATAAACAGTATGGTAAGAGTGCTGTAATTGATGAAATGCAATTGCGATTTAAACAATAAAATACAAATCACGCTGTCATTTTATAGTAATTGGCACTTTTTCTTTGGCTATAATACAAGTTTGCGCAATGCTCACTTCCATAATAAATTCTCCTACATATGCTTATAAGTTCTAATGTTACAGAAATTAGTTGTGAAAAAAGGAAAGCTTAGCCAAGACATGCTTACTGGCTAACTACAAAGTGTGACCCAGCCAAACATGCGAGATTGAAGCAGCTGATACCAACTATAATAGACCTAAGCTGATGCAAAATTGACAGCTGAAATATCCCAAATAACCATACAAACCAACTAGAAATTACAGTGTCTTCTTTTTCCTAATGACCAGAGCTCGCTAAACTAAATGTCATTTTTTCTCCAAGGTAGAATACATAGTGTTATTATAGAGAAAAGTGTAGGGCATACCCTGATTTTGTCAAGCTCACTAGCTCTCTTCTTCATGACATCTTTAGTTTCATTGATCTTGCTCTGCATCATCAGCTTATGTGCCTTCTCTTCATGGCTTTCCATCTCACAGTATTGCTTGACTTGTTGCACCGTCACATTTTCCTTGTTTCCGAGAGAGATTGCCTCATCAAATGCAAATATAAGCTCAAATGCTGTTTTACAGATACTATCCTCATCCAGAGAAGAGTACTCAGGCACCTTTATAAATGTTAAGGAGACCATGGTACTGAATTATTAAAAAAAGGAAAATTATCACAGCATAGCAGCATACACAATGGTGGGTAGATACTCCCAGCTCTTACACATGATTTATATTTTTCAAGTATAATTTATCAACGAAGAATGGGTTAACCTAGTATTTTTCCTTGACAATATCCACAACCAAAGGTCAAGATACACTATCTGCTGTTTAGTTATCATGAGGGAACAAATACGTTACAAAAACTATCACCCTTTTTATGTATTATTTAATGACTTCATCAATAAGGTAGGGTTATAAAACTGGAAAACTGAAGATATGAAAATAGGATACAAGCTTGGATAGTAGCCTCAGTGTGTCCAGATCTTCGAGAATGTTACTCTGCTTGTTTGTAATAAGCAGCAGATATAGGCCTTCAATAGGTTGATAAACATAACGGACACTTTCAGTCTCAAGATAAGTGTGCTGCTTCCCAGTTCCAACAAGTTTTGGGAATGCTGCAAGTAATCCTTCGATCCTAATTCGAGACATGTCAACATACTGTCTTGAAACAAGTGCTGCAATGTAAAGTTTTGAAGGAAACATTAACCACAGAGGAGCCCTGTTTCTATACAAACTCACATAATATAGAAGTTAAAAATGTACTCATCCAGCATTATGATAATAGCTACTCCCTCCATCCCATAATATAAGATGTTATTACAATCAATATGTGAGTACATTGGTTGTAATAACACCTTATATTATGGGACGGAGGGAGTAGTTCACTTCAGTTAGTAAACCTTGGATGAAAATTATATGCTATATTAAAAGAACAAATGAATCAATTTATTTGGATTGGCATGAATATTCAGTCACTAACTGAAATGTTTGAACTCATCGCACCTTTTCCAGATTTTGAGATGATGGAAGCAGCAAGAACCACCTGGGGGTAGATGAGAACAATCAGTTCCTTCAAACAATAAAGTGGGACTACTTTTTTCAATTTATTTTGCAATAAAGGTCTGGCAGACTTAATATGAGCAATAAATAAAACTTTTAACATGTTCATGACAACAAAAAACACCATGAGAGTCCAGATCTAATTGGTTATTCACAGGCAGATTGACAGGCTTGAGGCAATTCACCGTACCATTTTCAGTAACTTTGTTGGTCCCCCGAACTAACACAAGCCAGCAAATTATGCACCTGCTAGAAGAAGAAAGAATAATGCATCAGCAAACAATCATCCAGCAAAACCAAAACTGAGCGGAGAAAAGAGGAGGTAATTGCATCACTAGGAGCCATAACTTATAACTAGCCCTCAAGCTTCAGAGCAACAAAATCGCTGCTGAACATGTTCCTCAATCCAATACATTTTTGTTTGGTTAAAGAATGACATTGCAGATGTGCTAACGGAATTGCAGGGAGTTGTGTTGTGATGATTGATTCCCTTACTTGTTTGGTTCTAGCAGGTCACTAACGTGATCGGTTCAGACAGTTGACGCATCATCAAATGGTAAACTAGCACTCAGCAAGAAGACGAACTTTACCGACGAGAACTTGATCAAACCAAACACTGCTGGATCAATAACCATGTGATCCCCCACCACCGGGATGGTTTCAAGTAAAAGTGCTTGTAGTATTAGTACTCCACCATGGAGCAAACAAGTCTTCAACCAACTGGATGGGTCAGAGAGGAAGGAAGAACTGGATGAGAATGATCACAACAGTAAAGATGCCCAGCGAGGATGGTAATGGCAGATCTCACATTGAAGCTTGCCTGCCTGCTGCCAGAGGAAGGGGAGGGACAGACAGTTGGTACGAGAAATGGTGACACTGCTTCAGATCCCAGGGAGTGGATCTGATCATGTACGACACTGGGAATTGTAAGATGAGTGCCAGTGTGGTGGGGTCTGGTCTCACCCATCAGGCTGAGGCAAGGACAAATTTCGATGGAGGCAATCAGGCAAGTGGAACCTTCTATTCAAACATGCACATCCCATCTCTCAGGCAAGTGGAACCTTCTATTCAAACATGCACATCCCATCTCTCAGATTCGGAGAAAAAACATGGTTTATTCATCTTTTACTAGTGGACGTTACATTGTACATTACACCGCTCAGCTCTAATGCAGGACCAATTTGACCATCAACGACCAGTACCACAAACTCTTCATCTCTACAACAAATATCGCAACAATTTTCAATTGTGCAAACTATTGTCAAACTGCTTTGCATATGAAAAATACATGATGCATCAGGCAGGCAACGATATACTCAACAAGTTCACATCCAACACGGCCAACCCAACAACTTTAAGCATCTCAGATTTCACCAACAAAATGCACATCGTAAATAACACTAGTACACCAGGCCTCTCAGATCCGGCATCCTGGGCACGCTAATCTGAACAAACGAGCCCGAGGAGGATCGGGGGAGCGGACGACTGGGAGGAGTAGGAGATCGGTGGGCTGGGAAGCAGTACTCAAGGGCGGAAGGGGGGCAACGGGCAGATCCGGCCGAAGGGAAGCGACGGGCTAGCCGCGGCGAGGAGCGGGAAGGGGAAGCGACGGGGGGAGAATAGAGTGGAGGGAGACTGCGACGGGGGGAGAATAGAGTGGAGGGAGACTGGAGGAGGAGGAGGAGGAGGAGGAGGAGGGTGGGGAGGATGGGGAGGGGTTGGGGAATTATACCTTCGCAGGCGAGGAGATGCGCCGGGCCGCCGTCCGCCGGATCTACTGCCTTCGTCCGCGACGAGGGCTGTGGAGAAAATGCCGGGAGCGCGCCCGTTCGGGTAGAGTTTTGGCGAGATCTGGAGGGAGGGGAGACGAAGGCCGCACGAGAGTGGTTAAAGCGGCGCAAGTTTCAGAGTTCCGCTAGCAATTTCCGCGTAGGACCCCTCACGCACCATTGCTTCCTCAGCACTGTCTTCATTCGGGGTTTTTTTTTTTCGCTAGCAATTTGTTTTTTTTTTCATTCTAAAAAAAATGCTCTCATGCTCTCAGTTTGAAAAAAAAATATTTTTAAAAAATCATAAAAAGATGAATGTTCAAAAGATATGTTTTTATAACCACTAAAAAATATCAGAGCCAACATCGGAAGTACACATCGAGAAACAAAATAAAAAGACAAATCCAATATGAGTAGTCGGATTTGCATCTGAATATCTTAGGAGTTGTAAACACATGTGTTATGAACCTTCACAAAAAAAATGTGAAACATCTTTCTTTGAACGGTCACAGAAGGAGAGATTCCCCAGTGGATATATTGCTTAAAAGAGGCCAAAGGCAAGAGCCACCCATTTTGGTTTTGGCTTGAAAACTGGATCGAAAACTTTAACAAGTTGACCCCGTTTATGAGGAAACCCGGGCCAAAAATTGTACAGGAACAAAGGAAAAAGAAGATGAGAAAAAAGGATGTTCGGGACAAGGCACGACCTAGCTAGCAGACAAAAAACCATCACCACAAGAGACACAATTAGATGTTGGGCGTCAACGAGGGATCACAACACCAAGACTTTGCAAACAACCCGGCTCAGGAGCGTCCACAATCAACAAGTGCCATAGCAAATACGAACTTTGACTTGAAGCTCCGCCACAGAAAATTAGAACGATTAGCAAGCTTGTGAGGCATCTTGCATCATCATTGAGCAAAGATGAACCGAGACAACACCAAGAGCACGAAGCTCACCGCGAGACAATGATAACCATGAGAGGGTCTTGAGCAAGCATCACCAGGGCGACGCAACACACAAAGGGTAGGGCGGATGGATGGCAGCGAATGGCTCACAATGAAGCTTTCACGAAGGTGAACAATGTATGTGGACGATGTTAGCGGATCAGGTATAGCTTAAGGACCACGCCCTGAGGGAGGAAAGCGACGCTGGCTTAGAGTTGTTGTGGTCAACTGACGCTTGGGGCAACAAGGATTACTCTCGAAACAAGACATGATCCAGCCCGATGGTAACAGGTCGCAACAGCCGCTATGTTTGCAGATCAACGACTGGTGGTCCCAATGTTGGGGGGCTCGATGGGGTTGTACGCAAGTGCAATGTGGTAGGGGAGGTTGAAGCCGAGGGCAGCATATGTGGATCTAGAGCTGAGGCACATGTCGACTATGTGCCCAGCCTCGAACGCAATCAGATCCACGTTACCCTCGCCAGCATGGTCAGGACCGAGTAGGTCCTGCACGGTGGTCGCTGCAGACAAGATGCATGAAGGAGTGGGGACACCACCTATGTTAGTAGCCAAGTCAATGTAGGGACAATGATGGAGCTGAGGCAGGAGCCGAGCAGGATGTAGGGCGACGAACAAGATGCACATCGCGTGAGGGCACGAGAAGGAGGCAGATGAGGAGGGTGTCGAGAGGACGAGGAAGCAGGCGGCACCGCACATCGGTGCGTTCAATCTGAGTTGCACGCTAAAGACTGCGACCAGCACAAAGCACGCACCACTTCCGGGACCGCCACAGGCCGAAGGCCAGTTGGACGAGGCTTATCCCGATGCCGCATATCTGACGCCTGGGAGTGGTATGAACTGGGTACAGATGCGGTGCAACCAGATCCGACTACACCGGTGTAGGGATCCGGCCTCCCCAACAGATCGGTGATGCATGCATGTGGAAGAAGTGGTGTCGTCAAGTCAGTGGTGGTTTGAGTAGCAATAGCGTGGAGAGCACAAGGGGTCATAGATGGAGCAAGGTCGCTCAGGTGCTAGTCCCATCGCCGCCAGCCACTGATGATGTGAGCCGGCGGCGGCAAGGGAAGGCGACGATGGCTTCGGGATCCCGCTCGAGTGAAAGTGCAACTATCCCTGGGTGGCTTTGGTAATTCCTAACAACATATAGCTCATTGAACTAATGCTATTTCAAGATGATCATTTCAAAAAGTTCAATGATTGGCATGGCATGGGTTAGGAATGTGGACCCCTCAAAATGCTAAGGACACAAATTGGCTCAAGCTCAAGACTACATTTTCATTTTAGTGATCCAAGATCACATTGAGTCCATAGGAAAGGCCAATACTATTAAAAGGGGATGAGGTGTTGCTTAATGGCTTGTGTCGGTGTCAAAACCGGCGGATCTCGGGTAGGGGGTCCCGAACTGTGCGTCTAGGCGGATGGTAACAGGAGACGGGGGACACGATGTTTTTACCCAGGTTCGGGCCCTCTCGATGGAGGTAAAACCCTACTCCTGCTTGATTGATCTTGATGATATGAGTATTACAAGAGTTTATCTACCACGAGATCAAAGAGGCTAAACCCTAGAAGCTAGCCTATGGTATGATTGTTGTTGTCGGTCCTACGGACTAAACCGTCCGGCTTATATAGACACCGGAGGGGGCTAGGGTCACACAGAGTCGGTTACAAGGAAGGAGATCTACATATCCGTATTGCCAAGCTTGCCTTCCACGCCAAGGAGAGTCCCATCCGGACACGGGACGAAGTCTTCAATCTTGTATCTTCATAGTCCAACAGTCTGGCTGTCCGGATACCCCCTAATCCAGGACTCCCTCAGTAGCCCCTGAACCAGGCTTCAATGACGATGAGTCCGGCGCGCATATTGTCTTCAGCATTGCAAGGCGGGTTCCTCCTCCGAATACTTCATAGAAGATTTTGAACACGAGGATTGTGTCCGGCTCTGCAAAACAAGTTCCACATACCACCGTAGAGAGAATAATATTTCCACAAATCTAATCTGCTGACGTACCCCGTAGTGTGACATCACGCCACAGCCAAGTCTTTATTCAAATCATTTTTCATAACCCATCTCAGCGTGTTTCGCGAGGCGGTTTCCTTGGCACGTCTTGTCGAAGCAGAGACCGTGTCCCCTGTATTACGGGATTCTCATCAATACGGGCGTGGGTAGCCCAACCATGCCTATTGGTAGGACTCCTAGATCTTAGGCAAGTCCCAAACGGCCACGAGGAGGACGCTTGATGTTCACCCTCTTTATAAAGGGGACAAGTGAGGGTGTCCTGGATTAGGGGGTATCCGGATAGCCGGACTATACCTTCGGCCGGACTCCTGGACTATGAAGATACAAGATTGAAGACTTCGTCCCGTGGCCGGAAGGGACTTTCCTTGGCGTGGAAGGCAAGCTTGGTGATACGGATATGTAGATCTCCTACCATTGTAACCGACTCCGTGTAACCCTAGCCATCTCCGGTGTCTATATAAACCGGAGGTTTTTAGTCCGTAGGACGAACAACAATCATACCATAGGCTAGCTTCTAGCGTTTAGCCTCCTTGATCTCGTGGTAGATCTACTCTTGTACTACCCATATCATCAATATTAACCAAGCAGGAGTAGGGTTTTACCTCCATCGAGAGGGCCCGAACCTGGGTAAAAACATCATGTCCCTTGTCTCCTGTTACCATCCGCCTAGACGCACAATTCGGGACCCCCTACCCGAGATCCGCCGGTTTTGACACCGACATTGGTGCTTTCATTGAGAGTTCCTCTGTGTCGTCACTTTTAGGCCCGATGGCTTCTCCGATCATCAACAGCGATGCGATCCATGGTGAGACCTTTCTCCCCGGACAGATCTTCGTATTCAGCGGCTTTGCGCTGCGGGCCAATTCGCTTGGTCATCTGGAGTAGATCAAAAGCTACGCCCCTGGCCATCAGGTCAGATTTGGAAGTTTGAGCTACACGGCCGACCTCCGCGGAGACTTGATCTTCGACGGATTCGAGCCGCAGCCGAGCGCGTCGCACTGTCACGATGGGCATGATCTAGCTCTACCGCCGAACAGTGCCCTGGAGGCCGCACCCGCATCAGCTCCGACCCTTAATTCGGAGCCAACTGCGCCAATCGAGGATGGGTGGTTGGACATCGCCTCGGGGGCTGCAATCTCTACGGCGATCGAGCCGAACACCAGCCCTATTCTCTGCGAAGCCCGTGACTCCATGGAGCCGGACTCCTCTCCAGACTCCGAGCCCTCCGTGCCCCTACCGATCGAACCCGATTGGGCGCCGATCATGGAGTTCACCGCCGCAGACATCTTTCAGCACCCGCCCTTCGGCGATATTCTGAATTCACTAAAGTCTCTCTCTTTATCAGGAGAGCCCTGGCTGGACTATGGTCAGTAAGGTTGGGATGCGGATGATGAAGAAATTCAAAGCCCACCCACCACCCACTTCGTAACCACTGTCGATGATTTAACCGACATGCTCGACTTCGACTTCGAAGACATCGACGGTATGGACGCCGATGCAGGAGACGATCAAGAACCAGCGCCTATAGGGCACTGGAAAGCCACCTCGTCGTATGATATATACATGGTGGACACCCCAAAAGAAGGCAATGGCAATGGAACAGCGGAGGATGACCCCTCCAAGAAGCAGCCTAAGCGCCGGCGTCAGCGGCGCCGCTCTAAATCCCGCCAAAGCAAAAACGGTGATTCTGGCACGGGAGATAATAACACCCCGGACAGTGCCGAAGACAACCACCTCCAGCAAGATTCAACACAGGAGGATGGAGAAGCCATCCCTCATGAGAGAGCGGCGGACAAAGAGGTCGAGGACGATAATTATATGCCTCCCTCCGAAGACGAGGCAAGCCTCGACGACGACGAATTTGTCGTGCCGGAGGATCCCGTCGAACAAGAGCGTTTCAAACGCAGGCTTATGGCCACGGCGAGCAGCCTCAAGAAAAACAACAACAGCTTAGAGCTGATCAAGATTTGCTAGCCGACAGATGGACTGAAGTCCTTGCGGCCGAAGAGTATGAACTCGAACGCCCCTCCAAGAGCTACCCAAAGCGCAGGTTGCTACCCCGATTAGAGGAGGAAGCACCTAAACCTACATCACCAGCGCATGATGTGGCCGACCGGCCACCCCGTGGCCGCGACAGAGAGGCCTCTTGGCCCTCCACTCAAGCCGCACCCCGGCGCCGCTCAAAAAATACCAAGGCACGGGAAAATGCGCCAGACCTGCGAGATATATTGGAGGACAAGGCAAGGCAAACAAGATCGATCTATGGATCGCGTGGGCGCCCCATGGCACGAGACGGTAATCGTCACTCCGGATACAGTAAATCCGGCCGGGCCAAACACAGTAGACAAAGCTCGTTTGAGCTGCGTCATGATATAGCCCAATACAAAGGCGCCGCACACCCACTATGCTTCACAGATGAAGTAATGGATCATCAAATCCCCGAGGGTTTCAAACCCATGAACATCGAATCATACGATGGCACAACAGATCCTGCGGTATGGATCGAGGACTATCTCCTTCATATCCACATGGCCCGCGGTGATGACCTACACACCATCAAATACCTCCCACTCAAGCTTAAAGGACCAGCTCGGCATTGGCTTAACAGCTTGCCCGCAGAATCAGTTAGTTGTTGGGAAGATCTGGAAACCGCATTCCTCGACAATTTCAAGGGCACTTATGTGCGACCACCAGACGCCGATGACCTTAGCCACATAATTCAGCAGCCAGAGGAATCGGCCAGACAATTCTGGACACGGTTCCTAACCAAGAAAAATCAAATCGTCAACTGTCCGGACGTAGAGGCCCTAGCAGCCTTCAAGCATAACATCCGCGACGAGTGGCTTGCACGGCACCTAGGACAGGAAAAGCCAAAATCTATGGCAGCCCTCACGACACTTATGACCCGCTTTTGCGCGAGAGAAGACAGCTGGCTAGCTCGCAGCAATAACATGACCAAGAGCCCTGGTAATTCGGATACCAAGGACAGAAGTGGCAGGTCGCGTCGCAACAAGCAAAAGCACCGCATTAACGGCGACAATGCTGAGGATATGACAGCTAATGCCGGATTCAGAGGCTCTAAACCCGGTCAGCGGAAAAAGCCATTCAAAAGAAATACTTCGGGCCCGTCCAGTTTGGACCGAATACTCGATCGCTCATGCCAGATACATGGCACCCCCGAAAAACCAGCCAATCACACCAACAGGGATTGTTGGGTGTTCAAGCAGGCAGGCAAGTTAAATGCCGAAAGCAGAGACAAGGGGCTGCATAGCGACGACGAGGAAGAGCCCCGGCCGCCGAACAATAATGGACAGAAGGGCTTCCCCCCACAAGTGCGGACGGTGAACATGATATACGCAACCCACATCCCCAAGAAGGAGCGGAAGCGTGCGCTAAGGGACGTATACGCGATGGAGCCAGTCGCCCCAAAGTTCAACCCATGGTCTTCCTGCCCGATCACTTTTGACCGAAGGGACCACCCCACTAGCATCCGTCATGGCGGATTCGCCGCATTGGTTCTAGACCCAATTATTGACGGATTTCACCTCACTAGAGTCCTTATGGACGGTGGCAGCAGCCTGAACCTGCTTTACTAGGATACAGTGCGGAAAATGGGCATAGATCCCTCGAGGATTAAACCCACTAAAACGACCTTTAAAGGCGTCATACCAGGTGTAGAGGCCAACTGTACAGGCTCAGTTACACTTGAAGTGGTCTTCGGATCTCCGGATAATTTCCGAAGCGAGGACTTAATCTTCGACATAGTCCCATTCCGCAGTGGCTATCACGCACTGCTCGGGCGAACCGCATTTGCCAAGTTCAATGTGGTTCCGCACTACGCATACCTTAAGCTCAAGATGCCAGGCCCTCGAGGAGTCATTACGGTCAATGGAAACACTGAACGCTCTCTCCGAACGGAGGAGCATACGGCGGCTCTCGCAGCGGAAGTACAAAGCAGCCTCTCAAGGCAACTCTCTAGTCCGGCCATTAAACGTCCGGACACTGCCAAGCGCGCCCGGAGCAACCCACAACAAGACCGCCTGGCACGTTCTGAACAAGCGTAGCAATGCGGCCCCAACCCCAGCCCTCGCGAACTTGCAAAACTAGTGTTGCGCGTACATAACTACGCTGTGGAAATACCATGGGCACAGGGGGAGGGGCACCATCACGGCACGCCCGAAACGCGGCTTAAACCGCACTAGGGGCTGTCGATTCTTAATTTTCTCTTATTTTCAGGACTCCATTCCTAGGAAGGCTTGTCCGGCAGTATAATTGCCGCACAAACGATACAAAAACCAGGGGAGCAGAAAGCTACGCCGCACTATGGAACTCTAAGGTGGTCTCTATAACGAGCAGTATACCTGTTTCACATACCATTCCGCAGCTCGCCCCTGGAAAGGACATGTTAAATAGTCCCATCTTTTGCTTATTGCACTATTTGTATCGTTCTGCTTTGATCGCAGCTTTTTTAAATAAACAATGCATAGCTTCCGTCTATTATTGCATTACTCTTTTTTACGAATATATGTTCATTAATGACATGTTGCACCCGTACACTTTGGTACGGCCAATACGTCAGGGGCTTAAGTACCCCACAATACGATGTGAGAAGTCCGAACACTTTCACAAGTGCGGCACCCGAACTTATAGCATTATATGCATCGGCTTCGAATCATGTCTTGGGTCAATAGTTGGGTTTGCCCGGCTCCTATGTTTTGGTACCTTACGTTCTGTTATATCGGCTAAGGTAGCACTAGGAGAACTACTACGATTGTGCCCCAGTTGAGCTGGGCTAAGCACCTCAGTAGAGAAAGCTAAAACTGACCGTCATGATGAGGCGAGAGCTGGTCGCTGTTCGAGAGGTTTTCGAGTCCCTAAAGACTTATGCCGCTTAGAGCGAGGAGTCGGCTTTGTCCGGCCTAGGCGTGGATAGCGCCCCGAACTCGGTCTTCCGAATAGTAGGGGCTTCGCCGAAATTTAAAATTATAGAATTCTATGGCTAAGTGAGAGTGTTCAAGCATTATAGTCTGATTGCCTTGTTCGTTGTGTTGAGCGCCTCCCTCGAAGGACCCAAGAATGGGAAAAAGAGCGCTCATGTTTATCCCGAACACCCCAGCACTCGTGGCATGGGGGCAGAAGCCGACGACTCGCCATCTCTCAAATTTGATAAGAGGCCGCACAGAAGGTAATATTTAAATTCAAAAGCGTTGCTTAGCGCATATGAACAAGTTTTCAGCGTACAGGATCACAAATGCGAGTTTACTCAAAAATTACATCTTTGGAGCATTCATCCACTATAAGGCGGGCACCCTTCAGGACGCCCTCATAATACGCTTCCGGGACGCGATGCTCCTTGCCCGGCGGCGGCCCGTCCTTCACCAGCTTCTCCGCATCCATCTTGCCCTAGTGCACTTTAGCACGGGCAAGCGCCCTACGGGCACCTTCGATGCAGACGGAGTGCTTGATTACTTCAAGCCGTGGACAGGTATCCACCAGCCACCTCACCAGCCCGAAGTAGCTCCCAGGCAGAGCCTCTCCAGGCCAAAGCCGAATGATGAGGCCCTTTATGGCCTGTTCGGCCACCTTGTGGAGCTCAACCATTTGCTTTAGCTGGTCGCTCAAAGGCACCAGGTGTCTGGCCTCAGCATACTGAGACCAGAACACCTTCTCCGTCGAGCTCCCCTCCTCGGATCAGTAGTAGGCAGCGGCATCGGACACACTGCGGGGCAATCTGCGAATGCTCCTGGAGAGCTCCGGACTCGGGTAAGTAACAAGTAATTCACTTTCACGTGCTTGCTTTGCATAATGAATACCTTACCCGCCGCTATCTTCTTCATCGCTTCAATTTCTTGGAGGGCTTTCTGGGCTTCGGCCTTGGCAGACTTCGCGCTTTCGAGGGCTGCCGCAAGCTCGGACGCTTGCGTCTTTGAGTCAAGCTCCAAACTCTCGTGTTTTTCCACGAGAGCCTGGAGCTCTTTCTGCACCTCCTCCACCCGCGCCTCCTGCTTCCCTCTCTCTGTGCGCTCCACGGCCGCTCTGTTTTTGGCCTCGAACAACGCTTTCTTGAGGGTTGCCACCTCGGTCGTGGCCCCTATAATAGCACGTTGATCCTGTCATTTTTTGCAACCACATCTTCTCTATATACTTGCGCAAGGTATTACTTACCTTCCTTCTCCTCGAGTTGCCTCTTGGCATGGCTGAGCTCGTTCTCGGACCGCGCGAGGTTTTGCTTCAGCGTATCCACCTCCGCAGTCAGTGCGGCGGATGCCAGCAGCGAAGCCTGCATACGCATATTGACTTGATTATGTTAGACTCATGCGAATGTTATTAGATCCTCTATTCAGCTTTTCTTTACAAACGCCGAACATAGCATCAGGGGCTACTGTCTATGCGGTAATATTTTTACATATTCTTTACTTACCTCAAAGCCTGTTAGAAGGCTGACACAGGCTTCAATCAGCCCGCTCTTGGCGGACTGAACCTTCTGGATCACCACACTCATAATAGTGCGGTGCTCCTCGTCGATGGAGGCGCCGTTAAGCACCTTCAGCAAATTGTCCGGTGCCTCCGGTTGGACGGAGGTCACCGGCTCGGTAGGCTTGCTCCTCTTGGAAGGAGGCTGCCTACCAAAGTCCGGAACCGTTGAAGGTTCCGGCGCGGTGTCCGGCTCAAGGCCGGACTTGGAGCCCTTGGGGGTTCTATCCCCTTTACGCCTGGAGTCCGGGAGGTCGCCTTGCGGCGCCTCTAGGACCACCTCCTTCTGGCTTGGAACCTGTTGGGACGCCACCTCAACGTCGTCCATAGGGTGGGGGGAGGTAGCAGTCGGAAGCGAATTCACATCCGACGAATCTAGGGAACCGCTCGACGACACGTCGAGCCGGTCTTTGGGTGGACTGCATAAACATGTTCGACGTAAGGAAAAGCTGTGCAATGGAGGAATACTATGAATCACTCTGGTATCCGGATAATTATGATTTCGCCAGGGGCTTGGCCCTGAGTGGCCACTCCTCTTCGCTGTCGTCGGCGTTGGTGGAGTAGTCCGGAGGAAGGGTTTTCCCCTTCTTGGACCCTTCGGCCTCCCCAGTTGGGGCGGCCTTCCTTTTCTTCCCTTTCCCCGCTGGAGGGGGAGAGGTCTCTTCTTCCTCCTCCTCGTCTTCACGGGAGGAGTGCGTCTTGGAGTCGTCGGATGATGAAACCGACACCTCCAGGCGCCGGGCACTCTTTCGAGTCCCCGTGGCCTTCTTCTTGGCCTTCTTCTCCGGCACCACATAGGGTGTCGGAACCAGCAGCTTCGCCAAGCGAGCGTCCGCTGTGCCTTCGGGCAAAGGAGCCGGACAGTTGATCTGTCCGGACGTCTCCTGCCAATCCTGTCAAAGGTAAGGGAGCTTAGATCCTGCATGGAGTCAAACTATGGAAAAATAATACCCTGTAAAAGGTAAAAATAGCTTACCACACTAGCGTGACGCTGCGTGCTGAATCCGCGATCCTCGGTAGCGGATGCGGGGGCCTCGGCGCCCTTGAAAAGCACCTTCCAGGCATCTTCGCACGTCGTGTCGAAGAGCCTGCTCAGAGTTCGATGCTGCGCCGGGTCGAACTCCCACAGGTTGAAAGCCCGTTGTTGGCACGGGAGGATCCGGCGGATGAGCATAACCTGGACTACGTTGACAAGTTTGAGCTTCTTGTCCACCAGGGTTTGGACGCATGTTTGGAGTCCGGTCAGCTCTCCTTTTTTACCCCACGACAGGCCCGTATCTTTCCAGGAGGTGAGCCACGTAGGGGGTCCGGATCGGAACTCGGGGGCTACGACCCATTCAGGGTCACACGGCTCGGTGATGTAAAACCACCCCGATTGCCACCCCTTTAGGGTCTCCACGAAGGAGCCCTCGAGCCATAGGACATTGGGCATCTTGCCCACCATGGCGCCTCCGCACTCCGCCTGGGTGCCGCGCACCACCTTCGGCTTGACATTGAAAGTCTTGAGCCATAGGCCAAAATGGGGGCGGATGCAGAAGAAAGCCTCGCACACGACGATAAACATCGAGATGTTGAGGACAAAGTTCGGGGCCAGATCGTGGAAATCCAGGCCATAGTAGAACATGAGCCCCCAGACAAATGGGTGGAGAGGGAAGCCCAGTCCGCGGAGGAAATGGGGGAGGAACACCACTCTCTCATGGGGCCTAGGGGTGGGGATGAGCCGCCCCTCTTCGGGAAGCCGGTGCGCAATGTCGTTAGACAAGTATCCGGCCTTCCTCAGTTTTTTGATGTGTCCCTCCATGACGGAGGAGACCATCCACTTGCCTCCCGCTCCGGACATGGCTGGAGAAGGTTGAGGTGGGGTGTGCGGACTTGGGCGCTGGAGCTCGAGTGCGCGGAAATGGATAGGCAAAGGAGGAAGAAGGCATGGATGAAAAGGTGGATCCTTATCCCCTTATATGGGCGGACACGACTATGCGTCCCCACCAGCCTGGTAAAACTCGCTTATCTCCCAAGCGCCGCAATCAATGGCGCGGTTGGGTTACCCACGCCCGTATTGATGAGAATCCCGGAATAAGGGGACACGATCTCTGCTTTGACAAGACGTGCCAAGGAAACCGCCTCGCTAAACGCGCTGAGGTGGGACAGTAAAACAATTCGAATAATGACTTGGCCGTGGTGTGATGTCACGCTACGGAATACGTCAGCAGATTAGATTTGTGTAAATATTATTCTCTCTATGGCAATATGTGGAAACTTATTTTGCAGAGCCGAACACTACCTTTGTGTTCAAAATCTTCTATGAAGTACTTGGAGGAGGAACCCGCCTTGCAATGCCGAAGACAATCTGCGCACCGGACTCGTCGTCATTGAAGCCTGGTTCAGGGGCTACTGAGGGAGTCCTGGATTAGGGGGTGTCCGGATAGCCGGACTATACTTTCGGCCGGACTCCTGGACTATGAAGATACAAGATTGAAGACTTCGTCCCGTGGCCGGAAGGGACTTTCCTTGGCGTGGAAGGCAAGCTTGGCGATACGGATATGTAGATCTCCTACCATTGTAACCGACTCTGTGTAACCCTAGCCCTCTCCGGTGTCTATATAAACCGGAGGGTTTTAGTCCGTAGGACGAACAACAATCATACCATAGGCTAGCTTCTAGGGTTTAGCCTCCTTGATCTCGTGGTAGATCTACTCTTGTACGACCCATATCATCAATATTAACCAAGCAGGAGTAGGGTTTTACCTCCATCGAGAGGGCCCGAACCTGGGTAAAAACATCGTGTCCCTTGTCTCCTGTTACCATCCGCCTAGACGCACAGTTCGGGACCCCCTACCCGAGATCCGCTGGTTTTGACACCGAGAGCAAGGTTTTTTCTTTTTTCCCTCTCGTGCTTAATCAAATCCTTCCCCCGCCTCGAGTTCTAACACCCAAAACTCAGGTCAGGTGCTTCGGACCTTCAACTATGTCCGGATCCAACCATCAAGGTTGGTGGATGCCTTCCTCCGTCATGGAGGAGGACATCAAGAAGTTGAGAGAGGCCAGATATCTGACCGCCGAAATTTCGCATCGGCTGCCTGCCTGAGGGCAGGTCGTCCCTACTCCCGAACCCAACGAGAGCGTCGTGTTCATCTCCCACTTCCTCCGAGGACTAGGCCTCACTCTGGATCCCTTTGTTAGGGGTCTTATGTTCTATTATGGGCTAGATTTTCACGATCTGGCCCCGGATTCCCTTCTTCACATATCGACATTTATTGTCGTATGTGAGGCCTTCCTCTGCATTACCCCTCACTTCGGCCTGTGGCTTAAGACCTTCGATGTGAAGCCGAAGATGATCGAGGGGCAGCACGCAGCGTGTGGAGGCGCTTTAATAAGCAAAATTGCTGACGCTCCGTGGCCTGAGGGTTGCTTCCCAGAGGTGTCCGAATTGTTGCAGCGGGAGTGGTTCTACATCACAGCTCCCCCAAGTGCCAAGTGGGTAGCTGCCCCCACCTTCCGCTCAGGCCCCCACCACAACTGATGTCATGGATCAGCAGGGGGCTGAGCTGGGGTCCAGCCAAGGACGTGCCAATACTGCAAAGCCATATCCGAGATCTCTTTGAGAGAGATTTCAGTATGGTTATGGTAGTGCAAGTTATGCTAGTTCGTCAAGTCCAGCCTTGCAAATGCCGGCCCCTTCGCATGTGGGAATTCAACCCAGAAGGACCATGAGCTATTCAACATTTCCTCGGCATGACACACGAAGAGATGTACAAATTGTTCTTCGGACCACCAATAATGTGTCCGGACATCACTGAGGGTGCAGGTCTGAGCTGCAATCGCCCGGATACCCAAGTAAGTAGCTCCGCATCCGAACACACTGCCCATTTATTTATTGCAACGTTGCCCTAAAAAAGCTGCTCTTTGACCAGGATTGGATAGCGAAGGCAAAGTTGATCAGGTGTCCGCCCCCCCTCCCTGAGACCTCACCAAATCTCGTGCTAACCAGGATGCTGGAGATCGCGCCTTATCAAGCGCCCTCAGGAGAAGATAAAGGGGGGAACAAGGAGGCTAGCGCCTCCGCGAAGGAGGTTAGTCGGGGAGGAGGAACTGAAACTTCCTCTCCCCAGGGAAGGAAGAGAACCGCCTCTGAGGACCCGGAGACAATGGTCTCCAAACGGGGGAAGAAATCTCCTCCGGAGGGTCCTGCCCCGGGGGATATGCTGGCCGCACTATGCCCTCAAGGGGATCATCCCTCCACCGAGCTGTAAGTAAAAGGGTACTTAATAATGAAAATATCTCGCTTTACTTCTGAGGAAAATAATCGAAGCATTTATCTTGCAGTTCGGATCTTAGCCCTTCTCAGCAGAGCTCGTCTTCAGGGGATCTTCTTCCAGAGATGATGGAGAGCGAAACGCCTCCGCCTGCCACACCGCCTCATGAGGCGGGCAACCCCGAGGTGTCGTCGCGGAGGGTTTCTCCTGATCCGGCAAGGCCAGAAGGTAATCCTATGGCCACCCGAAGTCCTCAGTATCCGGCTCTTGAAGAGAGCAATCAAAAGAGTCCGGCACCGTCTGGTGTGCGGTCAGACATACTGAGGGATCTGCTAGAGCAAGCGGCTATCTCAGAAGAGCACCGCACGTTGATGGGTACGGTGATTGAAAGGATTTCGTCCGCCGAAAGCGGGTTGCATGAAGCCTTTATGAGTCTACTGACGGGTTTTGAGGTACACGAAATGATGTACATTGTTAATAGTACCGCACATTTTTAGATGTGCCCTATGTAGATAGTAGCCCCTGAGACTCTGGTTGTCATCGAAAACGGTGGCAAACAGAGGATCATAGTCCTAGGTAATAACCAGACTGCCTTTATGTGCAGGTGGTTGAAGCTCCGGTGGCTAGCCGGACTGATGGGTTTGCCGAACTAAGGCGACAACTGGATGTGGCAGATGCCGACATCGTGCTTGTTAACAAGCGGCTTGACGAGGCACAGGGTAGGTGATTTGTCTGGTGATTGTCATGTAATAAGAGCAGCATGATGCCAGTATCTTTAATATGTTGTGACTGTAGATGGAGCTTCAACCGTGGAGACCCTTTGGGCGAAGCTTGCCCGAGCCAAGGAGCAAGCAAGGAGTTGCAATGCGGCCTCTTTAAAGGCGGCCGAAGAGTTAAGGGTCGAACAGGCCGTGCATTGCGAGAGCAAAGCCAAGATGGCTGTAGAGTTAAAAGATGCCGCTGACCGTTACCATCTTCTTGAAGAAGAAAACCGGGCGAAGGCAGCGGACCTGGAAAAGGCCCGGGTGGCTGCCAAGGAAGCCCGCTCCAAAATTAGAGCGACGAAGGAGGAGCTGCATCAAGCTGCGGATATTGTATCTGGGAAGCCCTTCTTGTTGCAGACTAAGTTCGGGGATCTAAAGTATGCACCTCTAGACCGGCTATGGAGTTCTACGGACGCCTACGTGGATTTTGCTGCAAGTGCTGCTGATGCGGCCGAGTACTTCAAGGATCGGAAAGATCACGAAGTGGAAAAACTGTTTTGGTCACAGTTTCATGCTCCAGCCCGTCCGCTGCTGTTGAATGAGCAAATGGCCGAGTGGGACGAGCTCCATAGATTATCCGGACTTGCCATGAGGTCCGTTGTGGATCATCTGTGGCCGAGAGGGCCAAGGCCGAATAGCTACTTCAGCTTAGTGCAACAATTCCTTGGTGTTGTGCCACACATCGATGCTGTACAGAGGTCGGCGTGCATAGAAGGCTCGCGGATGGCCCTTGCCCGTGTCAAAACATACTGGGCAGAGATGGATGCCACCACTGTTGTGGCACAGGGTTCGGCCATAGGCCGAGTGGCTGCCGAGCACTACTTTGAAGAAGTTCTTGAAGGCACTCGTTCGATAGAGGCTCAATGCTCGAAGAATTTTATGTTTGAGTGACATGTATTCCCATTGTAAAAACAATGTTTTATTGAGTTTATCAAGGCTGTATTTATCCTTTGGCCCGAAAGTACTATGATGCCTCATGTGCGGCCGTTTATGTATATATGTATATAACCTGAAAGATGGCAGTCGTCGGCTTCAGCCCTCACGCATATAATGTGGGGGTGCTTGCAGAAGACGCATGTTCACACTTGATCCAACGTCTTGGTCCATTAAGGAGGTGATAGCGCAGCGAACTAGGCAATCGGACTATAATGCTTTAACACTTTCACTTAGCCAGAGGAGTTTGATAGTGGGGCTACTATATAGCCCCTGGTGGCTCCGCGCTCATCCGAATTCGGGGCGCGTACATGCCTGGCCGGGAAACGGCCCTTCGTTAAGGCGGAGGAATCCCGAAGATTCTGCTAGGTCATCGAGTGATTGACCAGTCTCAAGCTATATCATGACAGTCAGTTTTTGGCTTTCTCTACTGAGGTGCTCGTCCGGATGAACCAGGGCATAATCGCAGTAGTTCTCTTGGTGCCGCCTTAGCCGATAGAGCGGAACGTAAGGCAGCAAAACACAGGAGCCGGGCAAAACCAACATTTGACCAAAGACATGATTCGGAGCTGATGCATATAAGGCCAAACTCGCGACACCGAACACTCCCTAAGGTATTCGGTCTTTATGATGTAAACCGGGCTAAATAGTGCCCTTTGTAATAAGCCCCTGGTGTCCAGGTACGTGCAATATTCTGACGTGGCCACATGCCAATACGTCAGCATCCTTCTCAATTGTACTGAGAATCCGGGGGATGTGTATCAACAAGAGACAGTAAAAAAGGTTTACGCAGGGTCTTAATCTAAAAAGAATCCTTGGAACGGGTCCTGCTGCACGTCTGCGCCTGTGTCTCCGTTGTGCCGTATCCTGGACGGGTGTAGCATGATGGTCATCTATAAAAGAGAGGAACTTAGCTGAAAAGTTGTCGTGCAAAAGGTAGGTTATACTAAATAAACCATGTACAGTTCAAGATGAGTAAAGTTGAGCCTAATTGTCACTTGTTTACACGCGTTGAGCCCCTTGTATTGTTGTAGGGGTATAGCCATCAAACCTGTATCAATTATATATAGTTGCACCGGACTCGTCTAACCATGTACGTGGTCTTAACAACCTGTCAGATGGTCTAGTTGGTGGGGCCGTCTAGTGTGCAGCTGCCAAGGCGGCCACAAGGTCTTCCGCACGCAAGGAGCGCCCAATATTTCCATGTACTATAATGATGCCACGTGGACTGGGCATCTTAAGCATGAGAGAAGCGTAGTGCGGTATTGCATTAAAGCGAGCGAAAGCTTCGCGTCCGAGTAGTGCTTGATAGCCACTTTGGAACGGAGCAACGTGGAAGGTTAACTTTTCGCTGTGGAAGTTATCGGGAAAGCTGAATATAACCTCTAGTAGCAGAGAGCCCGTGCAATGGGCTTCTGGGCCTGGTGTTACTCCTTTAAAGGTAGTATTGCTATGGCTGATTTTTGTTGGGTCTATCCCCATTTTGCAGACTGTGTCCTGATATATCAGGTTTAAACTACTGTCGCCGTCCATCAGGACTCGTGTGAAGTGGTATCCGTCAATTATCGGGTCTAACACCAAGGCATCCCATCCTGCATGCCGGATACTTGCCGAGTAATCCCGATGGTCGAAGGTGATCGGTTGGGACGACCAGTGGCAGAACTCCGCGGTGATAGGCCCCGGGGCACGTGTCTCTAGGAGTGCTGTTTTGTTTCTCCCCTTCATCACGTGTAACACGTTTACTGTTCTGACTTCTGGTGGGAATTTCTTCTGTTCCCCAGTGCTTTGCTTGTGAGGCTCGTCCTCGTCTTCGCTTGGTGTATCCTGCCCCTAGTGTTCGGCGTTGAGTTTGCCGGACTGCTTGAAGACCCAACATTCTCTATGGGTATGATTTGCAGGTTTATCGGGGGTGCTGTGGATCTGACATAGTTTGTCCAGAATCTTGTTCAGGCTGGACAATTCGTCTCTGTTGCCTTTGGAGGGCAACTTTTGCTGACCTGGCCGAGAGCTTCTGAATCCGGCGTTTACCGCCGTGCTCTTCGGGCTGTCTTCTTTATTCCGGCGCTTGTTTTTGCTGCGTCGTGGCTTCCCGTTTCTGTCCTTGACTTCGGATGTACTTGGGTCACTGGTGCTGCATCGGGCTAACCAGTTGTCCTCGCTCGCGCAAAAGCGGGTCATGAGGCTTGTTAATGTTGCCATTGTTCTCGGCTTTTCTTGGCCAAGGTGTCTGGCAAGCCATTCGTCTCGAACGCTGTGCTTGAAAGCTGCTAAGGCTTCGGCGTCCGGACAGTCGACTATTTGGTTCTTTTTAGTGAGAAACTTGTTCCAAAGCTTTCGGGCTGACTCTCCGGGCTGTTGAGTTATATGACTTAAATCGTCTGCATCCGGTGGTCGGACATAGGTCCCTTGAAAATTTGCCCGAAAAGCGTCTTCGAGCTCTCCCCAGCTTCCAATGGAGTTTTCGGGGAGGCTTTTAAGCCAGTGCCGAGCTGGCCCTTTGAGCTTGAGGGGTAAGTACTTGATGGCGTGGAGATCGTCTCCTCGAGCCATGTGGATATGGAGGATGTAGTCCTCAATCCAGACCCCAGGGTCTGTCGTTCCGTCGTATGCCTCTATGTTTACGGGTTTGAATCCCTCTGGAAATTCATGGTCCAGCACCTCATCGGTGAAACATAGGGGGTGTGCGGCACCCCTGTATTTTGGTGTACCATGGTGTTTGGATTTTTGTTGTGTTGCATTGCGTGCTGGAGCGCGCTTGCTTGGCCCGTAGATGGATCTGGTTGCGCCGTCCTTTTGATGCGAGCCCTCACGTGGATCGCGTACTGGCTTGTGTGTGGCGTCGTTTGCCGCTCTATGTTGGCCACGAGGTCGTCTATCCGACCGGATGGCTGTTTTGTTTTTTGATTGCGGGGGATCTAAGGCCTCCTCATCAAATTCAGGTAGCAGCTTTCGCTTTGGGTAGCTCTTTGTGTGGCGACTACCGCCGTACTTTGCTGCAGTGTTGAGTACTTCACTCCATCTGATTCTGAGTGTGTCTTGTGCAGCCCTGAGCCTTTGCTTCTGCTTTTTCAGACTCCTCGCAGTGGCAACAAGCCTTTGATGGGTATTCTGTTGCTCCGGGTGCCTGTCCGGTGTGATGTCATCTGGACTGTTATCTTCGACGGAGTCGGGTTGTTCGGTTTGATTCTCCGTGTTGCCGTGGTCGGACGGTGTTTCAATGCCGTGTTTGTCGTCCGCTGGCTCACCCTGCTCTATCGCTGGGTTTATATGATCACTGTTTCTGCTGAGGCAGGATTTGGAGCGGCGCTTACGCCGCCGCTTTGACTGCTTCTCGAGGGAACGATCCTTCGCTGCATCCTTCCATTCCTCGTCGTTGTTTTCTTTGGGTGTGTCCACCATGTATACATCATATGATGAAGTGGGGGTCCGGTGCCCTGTGGGCAGTGGTTCTTGTTCGTCTCCTGCATCGTCGTCCATACCGTCGATGTCTTCAGAGTCAAAGTCGAGCATGTCGGTCAAATTGTCGACAATGGCTACTAAGTGGGTGGTGGGTGGGCGGCGAATTTCTTTGTCATCCGCATCCCAATCCTGCCGGACATAGTTCGGCCATGACTCTCCTGACAAGGAGAGAGACCTTAATGAGTTCAGTATGTCACTGAAGGGCGAGTGCTGAAAGATATCCGTGGAGGTGAACTCCATGATCGGCGCCCAGTCGTATTCGATAGGCACGGGCGTAGGCGGTTCGGAGTCCGTGGCCGGGGAAGAACCCGGCAGTTTGGCGTCACGGCTCTCGTGAAGGGTAACGTCGATACTTGGCTCAATCACCGCTTAGAATGCGGCCTCCGTGGTGGGGTCTATCCACCCGTCCATGGATGGCGCAATTGGCTCCGAATTGAGGGTCGGAGCGGTTGCCGGTGCGGTCTCCTGAACACTGTCCGATGGTAGAGCTAAATCATGCTCATCGTGATAGTGCGGCGCACTCGGCAGGGGCTCGAGTCCGTCGAAGATCAAGTCTCCGCGGATGTCGTCCGTGTAGTTTAAGCTTCCAAACCTGACCTAGTGGCCAGGCGCGTAACTCTCGATCTGCTCCAGATGGCCAAGCGAGTTGGCCCGCAGTGCGGAGCCGCCGGATACAAAGATCTGTCCGAGGAGAAAAGTCTCACCCCGGACTGCATCACTATCGATGATTAAAGGAGCCATCCAGCCTAACGATGATGACACAGAGGAACTTTCAATGAAAGCACCAATGTTGGTGTCAAAACCGGCGGATCTTGGGTAGGGGGTCCCGAACTATGCGTCTAGGCGGATGGTAACAGGAGACGGGGGACACGATGTTTTACCCAGGTTCGGGCCCTCTCGATGGAGGTAAAACCCTACTCCTGCTTGATTGATCTTGATTATATGAGTATTACAAGAGTTGATCTACCACGAGATCGAAGAGGCTAAACCTTAGAAGCTAGCCTATGGTATGATTGTTGTTGTCGGTCCTACGGACTAAACCCTCCGCTTTATATAGACACCGGAGGGGGCTAGGGTTACACAGAGTCAGTTACAAGGAAGGAGATCTACATATCGGTATTGCCAAGCTTGCCTTCCACGCCAAGGAGAGTCCCATCCGGACACGAGACGAAGTCTTCAATCTTGTATCTTCATAGTCCAACAGTTTGGTCAAAGGATATAGTCCGGCTGTCTGGATACCCCATAATCCAGGACTCCCTTAGCTTGCTTGCTCAAAATGCTTAGTGATATGCTCCAAAAGGCCTCAACCACTTTCTCATATCCACATATGTCCCAAACCAAAAGTCAAACTCAGCCCCACCGAAATTATCTATCCGGCACCATCGAGTTCACTTGACATAGCCACTGCCAGAAACCCTAGTCATTTCGGTCCCACCGATAGGGATCTCGGTCTCACTAAGATGGGATTGCAAACTCTCTGTTTCCCTTCATAAAGTTTCGGTCCAACCGAGATGAGCGATCGGTCCCACCGAGTTCGCAATGCAAACTCTCTGTTTCCCTTTCATAATGTTTCGGTCTCAGCGAAATGAGCGATTTGGTCCCACCGAGTTTGCCTAACCAACTCTCTGTTTGCCTATTACAGAAATCGGTCGTACCGAGTTTATGTGATCGGTCTCACCGAGATTACGTTATGCCCTAACCCTAATGAAATCGGTCTCACCGAGTTGACATGTCGGTCCCACCGAAAATCCTAACATTCACATTTTGAACTAAATAGGTCTGACCAAGTTTCATGATTCGGTCCCACCGAGTTTGGTAAATTGTGTGTAACGGTTAGATTTTGTGTGGAGGCTATTTATACCCCTCCACCCACTCTTCGTTCGTAGAGAGAGCCATAAGAACATGCCTACACTTCTACCATTCATTTTCTGAGAGAGAACCACCTACTCATGTGTTGAGACCAAGATATTCCAATCCAACCATAAGAATCTTGATCTCTAGCCCTCCCCAAGTTGCTTTCCACTCAAATCATCTTTCCACTAAATCCAAATCCTTGAGAGAGAGTTGAGTGTTGGGGAGACTATCATTTGAAGCACAAGAGCAAGGAGTTCATCATCAACACACCATCTATTACCTTTTGGAGAGTGGTGTCTCCTAAATTGGTTAGGTGTCACTTGGGAGCCTCCGACAAGATTGTGGAGTTGAACCAAGGAGTTTGTAAGGGCAAGGAGATCACCTACTTCGTGAAGATCTACCCAAGTGAGGCAAGTCCTTTGTGGGCGATGGCCATGGTGGGATAGACAAGGTTGCTTCTTCGTGGACCCTTCATGGGTGGAGCCCTCCGTGGACTCGCACAACTGTTACCCTTCATGGGTTGAAGTCTCCATCAACGTGGATGTACGATAGCACCACCTATCGGAACCATGCAAAAAATCTCCGTGTCCACATTGCGTTTGCTCCCTCCAAACTCCTCCCTTTACCTTCATATGCAAATGTTTTACATTCCGCTGCTATACTCTTAGACTTGCATGTGTAGGTTGATTGTTTGACTTGTGCTAAGTTGCTAAAATCTGCCAAGACTTAAAATTGGGAAAAGGCTAGATTTTTATTTGGTCAAGTAGTCTAATCACCCCCCTCTAGACATATTTTCGATCCTACAAATGGTATCAGAGCTTTGGTCTCCATTTGTCTTGATTTCCATAGCTTTGGTAATCATAGCCTTGGTTTCACAACCTAGGAGAGTATGGCGTCCAGCGAGGGAAATTACCACCATAGACGTCCTTACTTTGATGGTACTAATTTTGCTAGTTGGAAGCATAAGATGAAAATGCATATTCTTGGACATAACCCCGCCGTTTGGGCTATTGTGTGTATTGGCTTGCAAGGTGAATTCTTTGATGGGAGAGAACTGAACTGTGAAGCTAGCGCGGAAGAGTTGGAGATGTTGCAATACAATGCTCAAGCTTGCGATATCCTCTTCAGCGGATTGTCCTCCGAAGAATTCAACAAAATCAGCCATCTTGAGAATGCAAAGGAAATTTGGGATACTTCGATTGATATTGTTGGGGAACATAGTAATTTCAAAAAAATTCCTACGCACACGCAAGATCATGGAGATGCATAGCAACGAGAGGGAAGAGTGTCGTCCACGTACCCTCGTAGACCGTAAGCGGAAGCGTTATGACAACGCGGTTGATGTAGTCATATGTCTTCATGATCGACCGATCCCTAGTACCGAACATACGACACCTCCGTGATCTGCACACATTCAGCTCGGTGACGTCCCACGAACTCATGATCCAGTAGAGCTTCGAGGGAGTGTTTCGTCAGCACGACGACGTGATTACAATGATGATGATGCTACCGGAACAGGGCTTCGCCTAAGCACCGCTACGATATGACTGGGTGGATTATGGTGGAGGGGGGCACCGCACATGGCTAAAAGATCAACATATTAACTTGTGTGTCCATGGGGTGCCCCTCCCCCGTATATAAAGGAGTGGAGGAGGGGGAGGGCCGGCCCTCTACTATGGCGCGCCCTGGGGAGTCCTACTCCCACCGGGAGTAGGATTCCCCCCTCCAAGTATTAGGAGTAGGAGAGAAGGAAGGGGAAGAGAGAAGAGAAGGAGGGAGGGGGCGCCGCCCCTCCCCCTAGTCCAATTCGGACTAGGCCTTGGGGGGGAGGGGGCGGCCTGCCCTAGGCAGCCCCTCTCTCTCTCCCCCTAAAGCCCAATAAGGCCCATATACTCCCCGGCGAATTCCCGTAACTCTCCGGTACTCCGATAAATACCCGAACCACTCGGAACCTTTCCGATGTCCGAATATAGCCTTCTAATATATCGATCTTTACGTCTCAAACATTTCGAGACTCCTCGTCATGTCCCCGATCTCATCCGGGACTCAGAACTACCTTCGGTACATCAAAACACATAAACTCATAATACCAATCGTCACAGAACGTTAAGCGTGCGGACCCTACGGGTTCGAGAACTATGTAGACATGACCGAGACTCATCTCCGGTCAATAACCAATAGCGGAACCTGGATGCTCATATTGGCTCCCACACATTCTACGAAGATCTTTATCAGTCAAACCGCATAACAACATATATTGTTCCCTTTGTCATTGGTATGTTACTTGCCTAAGATTCGATCGTTGGTATCTCAATACCTAGTTCAATATCGTTACCGGCAAGTCTCTTTACTCGTTCCGTAATGCATTATCCCGCAACTAACTCATTAGTCACAATGCTTGCAAGGCTTAAAGTGATGTGCATTACCGAGAGGGCCCAAAGATACCTCCCCGATACTTGGAGTGACAAATCCTAATCTCGATCTATGCCAACTCAACAAACACCATTGGAGACACCTGTAGAGCACCTTTATAATCACACAGTTACGTTGTGACTTTTGGTAGCACACAAAAGTGTTCCTCCAGTATTCAGGAGTTGCATGATCTCATAGTCATAGGAACATGTATAAGTTATGGAGAAAGCAATAGCAACAAACTAAACGATCATCGTGCTAAGCTAACAGATGGGTCAAGTCAATCACATCATTCTCTAATGATGTGATCCCGTTAATCAAATGACAACTCATGTCTATGGTTAGGAAACATAACCATCATTGATTCAACGAGCTAGTCAAGTAAAGGCAAACTAGTGACACTCTGTTTGTCTATGTATTCACACATGTACTAAGTTTCCGGTTAATACAATTCTAGCATGAATAATAAACATTTATCATGATATAAGGAAATATAAATAACAACTTTATTATTGCCTCTAGGGCATATTTCCTTCAATCTCCCACTTTCACTAGAGTCAATAATTTAGTTCACATCGCCATGTGATTTAACAACAATAGTTCACATCACCATGTGAATAATACCCAAAAGGTTTTACTAGAGTCAATAATCTAGTTCACATCGCCATGTGATCAACACCCAAAGAGTACTAAGGTGTGATCATGTTTTGCTTGTGAGAGAAGTTTAGTCAACGGGTCTGCCACATTCAGATCTGTATGTATTTTGCAGATTTCTATGTCTACAATGCTTTGCACGGAGCTACTCTAGCTAATTGCTCTCACTTTCAATATGTATCCAGATCGAGACTTAGAGTCATCTAGATCGATGTAAAAAGCTTGCATCGATGTAACTCTTTACGACGAACTCTTTTATCACCTCCATAACCGAGAAATATTTCCTTAGTCCTCTAAGGATAATTTTGACTGTTGTCCAGTGATCTACTCCTAGATCACTATTGTACTCCCTTGCCAGAGTCATGCTAAGGTATACAATAGGACTGGTAAACAGCATAGCATACTTTATAGAACCTATGACTAAGGCATAGGGAATGATTTTTCATTCTCTTTATATTTTCTGCTGTGGTCGGGTTTTGAGTCTTTACTCAACTTCACACTGCTACCTCTTGAGCACTTGCGTTGGTTTTCCCTTGAAGAGGAAAGGGTGATGCAGCAGAGTAGCGTAAGTTTTTCCCTCAGTTTTTGAGAACCAAGGTATCAATCCAGTAGGAGGCTACGCGCGAGTCCCTCGCACCTGCACAAAACAAATAAATCCTCGCAACCAACGCGATAAGGGGTTGTCAATCCCTACACGGTCACTTACGAGAGTGAGATCTGATAGATATGCTAAGATAATATTTTTGGTATTTTTATGATAAAGATGCAAAGTAAAATAAAAGCAAAGTAAATAACAAAGTATTGGAAGATTAATATGATGAAGATAGACCCGGGGGCCATAGGTTTCACTAGTGGCTTCTCTCGAGAGCATAAGTATTTTACGGTGGGTGAACGAATTACTGTTGAGCAATTGACAGAATTGAGCATAGTTGTGAGAATATCTAGGTATGATCATGTATATAGGCATCACGTCCAAGACAAGTACACCGACTCCTGCCTGCATCTACTACTATTACTCCACACATCGACCGCTATCCAGCATGCATCTAGAGTATTAAGTTCATAAGAACAGAGTAACGCCTTAAGCAAGATGACATGATGTAGAGGGATAAACTCATGCAATATGATGAAAACCCCATCTTGTTATCCTCGATGGCAACAATACAATACGAAACTGATAATTCAAAGAGACTTGCAGAGATAAATAACCAATCATACATAAAAGAATTCAGAGGAGATTCAAATATTGTTCATAGATAAACTTGATCATAAACCCACAATTCATCGGTCTCAACAAACACACCGCAAAAGGAAGATTACATCGAATAGATCTCCATAAGAGAGGGGGAGAACTTTGTATTGAGATCCAAAAAGAGAGAAGAAGCCATCTAGCTAATAACTATGGACCCGTAGGTCTGAGGTAAACTACTCACACTTCACCGGAAAGGCTATGGTGTTGATGTATAAGCCCTCCATGATCGATGCCCCCTCCGGCGGAGCTTCGGAACAGGCCCCAAGATGGGATCTCATGGATACATAAAATTATGGCGGTGGAATTAGGGTTTTGGCTCTGTATCTGATCGTTTGGGGGTACATAGGTATATATAGGAGGACAAAGTACGTCGGTGGAGCAACAGGGGGCCCACGAGGGTGGAAGGCGCGCCTGGGGAAGGTAGGCGCGCCCCCTTGTAGGATCGAAAGTATGTCTAGAGGGGGGTGATTAGACTACTTGACCAAATAAAAACTTATCCTTTTCCCAATTTTAGTTCTTGGCAGATTTTAGCAACTTTGGACAAGTCAAGCAATCTTAACACAATTCAAGCAAGCATGCAAAGAGTATATGAGCAGTGGAAAGTAAAGCATGCAACTTGCAAGAGTGTAAAGGGAGGGGTTTGGAAGATTCAAACGCAATAGGAGACACAGATGTTTTTGTCGTGGTTCCGATAGGTGGTGCTATCGTACATCCACGTTGATGGAGACTTCAACCCACGAAGGGTAACGGCTGCGCGAGTCCACGGAGGGCTCCACCCACGAAGGGTCCACGAAGAAGCAACCTTGTCTATCCCACCATGGCCATCGCCCACGAAGGACTTGCCTTACTAGCGGTAGATCTTCACGAAGTAGTTGATCTCCTTGCCCTTACAAACTCCTTGGTTCAACTCCACAATCTTGTCGGAGGCTCCCAAGTGACACCTAGCCAATCTAGGAGACACCACTCTCCAAGAAGTAACAAATGGTGTGTTGATGATGAACTCCTTGCTCTTGTGCTTCAAATGATAGTCTCCCCAACACTCAACTCTCTCTCACAGGATATGGATTTGGTGGAAAGAAGATTTGAGTGGAAAGCAACTTGGGGAAGGCTAGAGGTCAAGATTCATATGGTAAGAATGGAATATCTTGGCCTCAACACAAGTGTAGGTGGTTCTTTCTCAGAAATGGGTAAGTTGGAAGTGTAGGTTTGTTGTGATGGCTCTCTCCATGAATGAAGAGGAGGTGGAGGGGTATATATAGCCTCCACACAAAATCTAACCATTACACACAACTTGCCAATCTTGGTGGGACCGTATTGATAAACTCGGTCAGACCAATTCAGCAAAGCTAGTGACCGTTAGGGTTTTCAGTGGGACCGTCATGCAACTCGGTAGGACCGACATGGTTAGGGTTAGGGCATAACGTAATCTCGGTGAGACCAATTACACAAACTCGGTGAGACCAATTTTGGTAATAAGCTAACCAGAGAGTTGGTTAGGTAAACTTGGTGGGACCGATTCGCTCATTTCGGTGAGACCGAAATGTTACAAAAGGGAAACAGAGTGTTTACATTGCAATCTCGGTGGGACCGATCGCTCATCTCAGTGGGACCGAAACGTTACGAAGGGAAACAGAGAGACTACAATCCCATCTCGGTGAGACCGAGATCCCTATCGGTGAGACCGATTTGCCTAGGGTTTGTGGCAGTGACTATGACATTTGAACTCGGTGGCGCCGAATAGAAAGAATCGGTGGGGCCGAGTTTGACTTTTGGTTTAGGTCATATGTGGATGTGAGAAATTAGTTGAGGGTTTTGGAGCATATCACTAAGCATTTTGAGCAAGAGCCTCATTAAAACCTCATCCCTCCTTGATAGTATTGGCTTTTCCTATAGACTCAATGCGATCTTGGATCACTAAAATAGAAAATGTAGAGTCTTGAGCTTGGAGCTTGAGCCAATCCTTTGTTCTTAGCATTTTGAGGGGTCCACTTTTCTCATCCATGCCATGCCAAACATTGAGCTTTCGTGAGATATTAATCTTGAAATGGCATTACCTCAATGAGCTATATGTTGTTAGGAATTACCAAAACCACCTAGGGATAGTTGCACTTTCAATCTCTCCCTTTTGGTAATTGATGACAACATATAGATCAAAGCTTCGACAAATGATAATAAGAATGAAAAACATTGTCGCTTTGAGAAGTATGTGAAAAGAAAGAGCTCCTCCTAAATTTGTGCATAGTTTAAGATTTGCTTTGGACTGCAAATGCATAATGAGTTAGGATCATGGGTTACTCTTCCATGTCACATACATCTTGATGGGGCGCTCAAAATGATAATAATTAAATACATGCACTCATCACCAAGCAAAGTGAATGATCATATGGGAATACAAAAGGATAATGTCATCCAACAATCATTAAGGTAGCATATGATCAAACACATGATCATCCAAGTATCACACACATGCATAAAGTATCTCAAACAAGCAAATAAACAAAGTTCAACCACCAAACAAAAAGAGAGAATAAAAAGCAACACTCCCTCTCGAAGCCTATGATCTATACATTTTCTCCCCCTTTAGCAACAAGTTACCAAAAAGTTCATAAAAAATGCATAGTGCTAGATCGACTCTCAGGCTTGGTCTTTAGGTGGTGGTGTAGATAAAACTCCGAGGACGAAGGCATCAGTTGATGTAGATGGAGCTGGTGGAGTGGGTGCTGGAGCTGGTGGCACTGAAGCTATAGCTGGTGCAGATGAAGTTGCTCTAGTGTCTGTAACAGGCACTGCAGCAGATCTCTGTCCTCTGGGCACTCTAGCAAAAGCATCAGTGGTAGTCTTGCCCTTCTTCTCCCGCACTTCATCCCGAAGTTGCTCAACAACTGACTGGATCTTGGTGACCTTCACATCTAGATCATAGAACTTCTGTTCCACGATCCTCTCCAAGCTCTCCTGGTTTTGAGTCAGGGTGGCCAATCCCTTCTCAATCCTCAGAGTGGAGGCAATCAAGTAGCCAAGCTGATCTTGCTTGCTCTTCAGAAGGTACTGAGATGCCTCATCAGTGGTTGGCATCTTTGCAGCCTTTTCAACCTTTGCCTTCTCCCTCTTTGCTTGTGCTTGCACAGAAGATGGTTCATTTTCATCCATCACTACGGTGTTGTCCTCAAAGTCTGGGTAGATGGGCATGTGTTCCTTGTCCAAGAGATATGTGCCAATGCCCATCTTGGAGTTGATTAGCTCCTGGATCTATGGGGCATACCCACAACTTCTCTTCTGATCTGCAGCTATTCTCTTTATGGTTTCCACAATTAAGCTCATGACTTTGAACTTTTGAGGCACATCAAATATGCGGAGCAGGTTAATTGCATGCCCTCTGATCATCTTGTGATCACCTGACTTTGGCAAGAGAGTGTGCCTGAGGATCCAGTTGATTGTTGGCAAGCCTGATAGAAGGTAATGTACTGTTCCAAACTTGTGTGTCTCAAGAGCAGCATCTGGGATCTCTTTGTACATATGTGCCATGGTGTTGTGATCCTTCTTCTTCTTGGCATAGACATCCAAGTCATCTTCATTCTCCTCAGGAACATTGATCAGTTTTGCCCATTCTTCAACTGTTGACTGGTACCTAGTACCTTCAGACATCCAGACAGTCCTTCCATCTGGGTAGAAATGAGTTGTGGAGTAGAACTGCATAATAAGCTCATCATTCCACTTTGTGAGCTTCTGAGCCACAAACTCATCGACTCCACATGCCTTGAAGCTGTCATATACACCAGGGAAGTGATCCTCATTTTCCTCAATGAATTTCCAATCAACATCTCATGTCACACACTATGGGCTTCTTGTCAAGTAAAATAGTCTCATAGAAGTCCTGCTGTTCCTTTGTATGGAACCTGTAGTCCACAGCAGTCCTTCTCCTGGTGGCATATGGACCAGACTCTCTCCATAGCCTCAATCCTGAATCCTTCCTGATTTTCATGTTCTCTGCAACTGGGTGAGCATCATTGTGATCTGGAATTTTGGGCTTCAACTTCCTCAAAACAACAGAATCATCATCTTCTTCAGCAGCTTGAGGCACTGGGGCCTTGTTCTTCTCCTCAGCAGGGATGTTCCTAGTGCTCCTCTTGGGTTTTGGCTTTGGAGCTAGAGCAGCAGTCTTAGGAGCAGTTTTGGGCTTAGATGGAGCAGCCCCTACCCTTATGGCATCTCCCATAAGCTTTTGAGCTTTGGGTGCTGGTGCTGCATCCTCTTTCTCTTCCTCTTCTTCATAATCTCTCATTATTGAAGATCTGCCAAGCACTTTGGCAGTGGTCTTCTTGACCCTTTCCTTCCTTTTCTTGCCTTCTCCAACTGCCTCTTCTGATGGCTTGGAGGTTTCAGCAGTGGATGCTCTGGCCTTCGACATAGGCACTCTCTTGGCAGGAACCTTTTGCTTCATTCCTGGCTTAGTGGTAGCAGCTGTGCCATATTCCTTTTTCAGAACTTTCTTCTTTGAGGTGGCCTCTTCCTCAACAGCCACATAGTCCTCATCCTCAGAATCTGAGGTTCTCTTCTTTCTGCTCCTGGCGGCTGCCTTAGGCAAGTTGCTGGGTGTACTCCTGCTTTCCTCATCAAAGCTACTAGAGGGACTAGTGCCCTCACTCATATTGACTTGCTCCTCAGACTTGTTCTGGCTGTCACTCTGATCTGACATGATGTAAATGCTGATAGTAGACCCTGTGAATAGATTATAGATGAGGTTGATTGGATGAGCATCACAAAGTACAGAGGTTTTTGCAAAAGAATGAGTTAAAAACTTAGTTTTAGCTTTCCACAGAAAGCATTTCGGATCTACCGATTTGAAAACTCGATGATACCGAAGCAGCTTTTGGAACCTAAACTAGTGAACTCGGTCAGACCGAGTCACAGTTTGGTGGCACCGAGACTGCTAGGGTTTCACAAAGTATTGAACTCAATCACACCGATTTGCAATTCTCGGTCTGACCGAGAATCACATGTGCAATGGCCTTAGCCAAATCGGTGGAACCGATTGCAACAACTCGGTTGGTCTGAGATGATTTCGGCGGAAACCTAACCCTAAATTTTCAATCCACAACTAAACTACGGTGTGATTTCGCTGGATAGAATGATCTTAATCGTGGCAAGATACATGCCAAAACAATGTGCTAGGAATCGGAGAGGGATTAGCACAAGGATCAAGTCCATACCCTACGTGCGGTGATGGACCTGCTACAGCGGCAATAATGGAGACGATTCTCGTTGACGGCGGCGGAGACCAGCGGTGGGAGGTAGCTGGTGATGAGGAGGACGAACCGGAGACCCAGGGAGGCAGAGCAGGCCGAGCGTAGGCGAAGGGGTTCGGAAATTTTTCCAAATTTTGGCCCGGGGATATATATAGCCTGACCCTGTCGGTGTGACCGAGTGGAACAACTCGGTGGCACCGAGATGCATAACTGCAAGCAGTTACTGCAACTCGGTGTGACCAAAAAGTTCAAATCGGTTGCACCGAGATTGAAAACCTAGATCGACTTAGTGATCTCGGTATGACCGAAATGGATGAATCGGTCAGACCGAAATTCACAAAGAAGTTTTGGAAGTTTAAGTCTATAACGAATCGGGGACTCCGAGTGCTCCTCACACAGAGTGGTTCGAATCTGACTTGATCAAACTTTGTGATGTAGCATGAATAGAGTTTGAGACAAGAAAAGCATAGATAGCTAGAGAAGGTTCTTAGGCATTCTTGTCCATCCACTTGGCAAAATAAAAAGGAACCAAACAATCAAAACAACAAATGGATGTCCTCGAATGAGTAAATTATGCAACCAGCATGCTCACACAATAAAATGGCAAATGAAATATGTGGCAAAGCATGCACAACCAATTCTAGCATCTATCAAGCAATTGGCGATGACTAGGTCATCTATATATGAGTATATTGACTTAGGAGTCAAATGGGAACATTTGATCGTAGGTCATACTCATCGTCTAAGCACAAGTGGGGTTACCACTTTTACATAAAGCGTTGTTGTGTTCACACCATTAGAGTTGCTTTTATCTCAATTCTTAGAGTAAAGCTCCCCTAGATGTGAGATCCCCCCTAAGAGGGATGAACTAACCTTGGGTTTTTTCGATGATGACTTCATGTAGGTGTTGAAGATGTGGATGCTCAATGTTGATGTAGATCATTTGGAGCAATCCTTTGGAGTGAGTTGCACGTTCAATACCTACACGGGTTAGTCCCACAAGGAACAAACAAGGATATCCATAGACATAGAGTGATGCACACACAAGATGATGTCTATGAACGCATTAGGTTACCTTGTCCCTTGTCTTACCAACAAGAGGGTTTGTGACTCCTTGAACTAGTGCAAGATGTGGAAGTTGATTGCACTTGTTCTTGCCAAAATGATAAGAGTGAAGTATGTTGGCGGAGTCACCCTCAAGAACTCTCTAGTTCTTCTTCTTCGGGATCCACATCATCTTGATGGGAATCCTTGGAGTTGTAGTCGTACTTGATGAAGTGGAACTTGATGTAGTCTTGGGAACCCACTTGACCAAGGCCTTAGGTGCTTCTTCAAATGCATCAATTTCCTCTTGAAGCTTATCCTTGCCTTTTTGCTCGTGGTCTTTTGGTGGAAGATCATCTTGAGCATGTGTCCCTTTGAAGGAAGTCGGATCATACTTCTTTTGTTGAGGAACAAACTTCGTCTTAGGGTATTGATCTTCTTCCCACTCAACTCCATTGGTATTGAACTTTCGTTCAAAACCAACACCTTGGTTCTTCCGGTGCCTTCCTTCCTTGCGTACAATTTCGTCGAATTGCTTACTTCCGGCAAGGCTCTTGTAAATACCTTTCTCTATAATTCCCTTCAATAAGCTATTTTCTTGCTCAAGTGTAACTTGGCTAAGAGAATCATTAGTGGAATCAAGAGAACTACTAGAAGCAACAACATTGGATTTAGCATGATTATTGTTACTACTAGAGGAAGAATCTTTCTTGTTCTTGTTACTAGACTTGACTTGAGGCATGTAAGTGGATAAGAGTAAATGCTTGGCAATGTAAGAAGAACTTTTCTTGCGAAGATCATCATTGATTGCCTTTAAGAACTCATGCTCTTGCTCAAGGTTGAGCTTTTCAAAACGTAATTTCTCATGAGTCCTTAAAAGTTCTCGATGATCTCCTAAGATAGTTTCATGAGCTAACTTAAGAGTGTTTAGTTCTTTAGTTAGAAACTCAATCTTCTCCTTATCATTGTCATTCGTTTTATCTTGATTAACATGATTAATTGACGTTTCATCATAGTATTCATCACTAGAGTTGTCAACAAGTAAATCATCATCACCTAACAAGTCATCTTCATCACTATTGAAATCAACATACTTAGGGTGTGATACCTTTGGGCCTTTAGCCATTAAGCATCTTCCAAGTCCTTCATTTGGTGAATCAAATATGTCGTAGGAGTTGGTTGACGCAAGTGCTAGACCGGCAACACCTTCATCTTGAGTATATTAGGAGTCGGAGTGATAGCTTCTCTCGGAGTGATTGTCGGAGTCGGATACCCATTCACCAACATGAGCTTGATGTCTTCGTTTTGTGTAGATCCTTGATGACTTGTCCTTCCTTTCCGAATCTTTGCTTCTCCGGGATGTTCTTCGTTCATAATGATCATCTCTACTCCTCCTCTCTCTTGATGGTGATTCTTCTCTTCTACTTCTTCTTTTTGGAGAATATTATCTTCTCTTGTAGGGTGCCATACACTCATTGGAATAGTGTCCGGGTCTTCCACAATTGTAGCAATTTCGCTCTCGACTAGAAGATCTTTTGTCATTGTAGGACCTTGACTTGAAACTTCTCTCTTTGCTTCTACTCTTGTAGAACTTGTTGAAGTTCTTCACCATTATGCTCAATTCTTCATTGAAGGTTTGTTTCTCACTTGATGATGTGGGAGCTTCACATGAGACTTTGTAAGCACCACTTGACTTGTTATGGAGCTCCTCCTTATCCTTGAGTGACATATCATGAGCAACAATTCTTCCAATGACTTTAGTTGGCTTGAGATCTTTGTAATTGGGCATCATTTGGATCAATGTGCATACGGTATCATATTTTCCATCCAAAGCTCTTAGGATCTTCTTGATGATGAATTTGTCGGTCATCTCTTCACTTCCTAAGCCGGCGATCTCATTTGTGATAAGAGCAAGCCTAGAGTACATTTCAGCGACACCTTCACCATCCTTCATTTTGAACTTGTCAAGCCAACTTTGAAGCACATCCAACTTGGATTCCTTGACGGAGTCGGTACCTTCATGCATATCAATCAAAGTATCCCAAATTTCCTTTGCATTCTCAAGACGGCTGATTTTGTTGAATTCTTCGGGGCACAATCCGTTGAAGAGGATATCACAAGCTTGAGCATTGTATTGCAGCATCTTTAACTCTTCTGCGGTAGCTTCACGGTTCGGTTCTCTACCATCAAAGAATTCACCTTGCAAGCCAATACACACAATAGCCCATACGGCGGGGTTATGTCCAAGAATATGCATTTTCATCTTATGCTTCCAACTAGAAAAATTAGTACCATCAAAGTAAGGACCTCTATGGTGGTAATTTCCCTCGCTAGACGCCATACTCTCCTAGGTTGTGAAACCAAGGCTATGACAACCAAAAGCTATGGAAATCAAAGCAAATGGAGACCAAAGCTCTGAACCACTTGTAGGATCGAAAGTATGTCTAGAGGGGGGGGGGGTGATTAGACTACTTGACCAAATAAAAACTTATCCTTTTCCCCATTTTAGTTCTTGGCAGATTTTAGCAACTTTGGACAAGTCAAGCAATCTTAACACAATTCAAGCAAGCATGCAAAGAGTATATGAGCAGCGAAAAGTAAAGCATGCAACTTGCAAGAATGTAAAGGGAGGGGTTTGGAAGATTCAAACGCAATAGGAGACACGGATGTTTTTGTCGTGGTTCCGATAGGTGGTGCTATCGTACATCCACGTTGATGGAGACTTCAGCCCACGAAGGGTGACGGCTGCGCGAGTCCACGGAGGGCTCCATCCACGAAGGGTCCACGAAGAAGCAACCTTGTCATTCCCACCATGGCCATCGCCCACGAAGGACTTGCCTCACTAGCGGTAGATCTTCACGAAGTAGGCGATATCCTTGCCCTTACAAACTCCTTAGTTCAACTCCACAATCTTGTCGGAGGCTCCCAAGTGACACCTAGCCAATCTAGGAGACACCACTCTCCAAGAAGTAACAAATGGTGTGTTGATGATGAACTCCTTGCTCTTGTGCTTCAAATGATAGTCTCCCCAACACTCAACTCTCCCTCACAGGATATGGATTTGGTGGAAAGAAGATTTGAGTGGAAAGCAACTTGGGGAAGGCTAAAGATCAAGATTCATACGGTAAGAATGGAATATCTTGGCCTCAACACAAGTGTAGGTGGTTCTCTCTCAGAAAAAGGTAAGTTGGAAGTGTAGGTTCGTTCTGATGGCTCTCTCCATGAATGAAGAGGAGGTGGAGGGGTATATATAGCCTCCACACAAAATCTAACCATTACACACAACTTGCCAATCTCGGTGGGACCGAATTGATAAACTCAGTCGGACCGATTCAGCAAAGCTAGTGACCATTAGGGTTTTCGGTGGGACCAACATGCAACTCGGTAGGACTGATATGGTTAGGGTTAGGGCATAACGTAATCTTGGTGAGACCGATTACACAAACTTGGTGAGACCAATTTTGGTAATAAGCTAACCTGAGAGTTGGTCAGGTAAACTCGGTGGGACCGATTTGCTCATTTCGGTGAGACCGAAATGTTACAAAAGGGAAACAAAGAGTTTACATTGCAATCTCAGTGGGACCGATGGCTCATCTCGGTGGGACCAAAACGATATGAAGGGAAATAGAGAGCTTACAATCCCATCTCGGTGAGACCGAGATCCCTATCGGTGAGACCGATTTGCCTAGGGTTTGTAGCAGTGGCTATGACATTTGAACTCGGTGGCGCTGGATAGAAAGAATCGGTGGGGCCGAGTTTGACTTTTGGTTTAGGTCATATGTGGATGTGAGAAAGTAGTTGAGGGTTTTGGAGCATATCACTAAGCATTTTGAGAAAGAGCTTCATTAAGCAACACCTCATCCCTCCTTGATAGTATTGGCTTTTCCTATAGACTCAATGCGATCTTGGATCACTAAAATAGAAAATGTAGAGTCTTGAGCTTTGAGCTTGAGCCAATCCTTTTGTCCTTATCATTTTGAGGGGTCCACTTTTCTCATCCATGCCATGCCAATCATTGAGCTTTCCTGAGATATTAATCTTGAAATGACATTAGCTCAATGAGCTATATGTTGTTAGGAATTACCAAAACCACCTAGGGATAGTTTCACTTTCACCCCCTACCTCTTGGCCTCCCTGTTGGTTGCTTGACGTAGGGTCCAAGTCTCCTGGATCATGTTCAGTGAGAAAATCATGTTCCCGAAGGTTTCATTCCGTTTGGACTCCGTTTGATATTCCTTTTCTTCGAAACCCTAAAATAGGCAAAAAACAACAATTCTGGGCTGGGCCTCCGGTTAATAGGTTAGTCCCCAAAATAATATAAAAGTGGATAATAAAGCCCAATAATGTCCAAAACAGTAGATAATATAGCATGGAGCAATCAAAAAATATAGATACGTTGGAGACGTATCACACACCTTGCAACATAGGCAAGAACTCCTTCTTTGATTGTTCCATCTTGAACTACTTCAAAATCTTGTCATGGTATGTACTCATTGAAAAAACTTATCAAGCGTCTTGATCTATCTCTATAAATCTTGATGCCCAATGTGTAAGCAACTTCATCGAGGTCTTTCTTTGAAAGACTCTTTTCAAACACTCCTTTATGATTTCCAGAAAAATTCTACATTATTTCCGATCAACAATATGTCATTCACATATACTTATCAGAAATGTTGTAGTGCTCCCACTCACTTTCTTATGAATACAAGCTTCATCGCAAGTCTGTATAAAACCATATGCGTTGATCACTTTATCAAAGCATATATTCCAGCTCCGAGATGCTTGCACCAGTCCATAGATGGATCGCTGGAGCTTGCTCACTTTGTTAGCACCTTTAGGATCGGCAAAACCTTCTGGTTGCATCATATACAACTCTTCTTTAAGAAATCCATGAAGGAATACAGTTTTGACATCTATTTGCCAAATTTCATAAAATGCGGCAACTACTAACATGATTCTGACAGACTTTTAAGCATCGATACAAGTGAGAAAATCTCATCGTAGTCAACACCTTGAACTTGTCGAAAACATTTTGCAACAATTCGAGCTTTGTAGATAGTAACACTACTATCAGCGCCCGTCTTCCTCTTGAAGATCCATTTATTCTTAATGACTCACCGATCATCGGGCAAGTCAATCAAAGTCCATACTGTGTTCTCATACATGGATCCTTTCTTAGATTTCATGGCCTCAAGCCATTTTGCGGAATCTGGGCTCATCATCGCTTCCTCATAGTTCGTAGGTTCGTCATGGTCAAGTAACATGACATCCAGAACAGGATTACCGTACCACTCTGGTGCGGATCTCACTCTGGTTGACCTATGAGGTTCGGTAGTAACTTGATCTGAAGTTACATGATCATAATCATTAGCTTCCTCACTAATTGGTGTAGGAGTCATAGGAACAGATTTCTGTGATGAACTACTTTCCAATAAGGGAGGAGGTACAATTACCTCATCAAGTTCTACTTTCCTCCCACTCACTTCTTTCGAGAGAAACTCCTTCTCTAGAAAGGATCCATTCTTAGCAACGAATGTCTTGCCTTCGGATCTGTGATAGAAGGTGTACCCAAATGTCTCCTTTGGGTATCCTATGAAGACACATTTCTCTGATTTGGGTTTGAGCTTATCAGGATGAAACTTTTTCACATAAGCATCGCAACCCCAAACTTTAAGAAACGACAACTTTGGTTTCTTGCCAAACCATAGTTCATATGGCGTCGTCTCAATGGATTTAGATGGCGCCCTATTTAACATGAATGCATCGGTCTCTAATGCATAACCCCAAAACGACAGTGGTAAATCGGTAAGAGACATCATATATTGCACCATATCTAATAAATTACGATTATGATGTTCGGACACACCATTATGCTGTGGTGTTCCAGGTGGCGTGAGTTGCGAAATTATTCCGCATTGTTTCAAATGAAGACCAAACTCGCAACTCAAATATTCTCCTCGACGATCAGATCGTAGAAACTTTATTTTCTTGTTACGATGATTTTCCACTTCACTCTGAAATTATTTGAACTTTTCAAATATTTCAGATTTATGTTTCATCAAGAAGATATACCCATATCTTACTCAAATCATCTGTGAAGGTCAGAAATAACGATACCTGCCGCGAGCCTCAACACTCATCGGACTGCATACATCAGTATGTATTATTTCTAACAAGTCTGTTGCTCGCTCCATTGTTCTGGAGAACGGACTCTTAGTCATCTTGCCCATGAGGCATGGTTCACAAGCATCAACTGATTCATAATCAAATGATTCCAAAATCCCATCAGCATGGATTTTCTTCATGCGCTTTACACCAATATGACCTAAATGGCAGTGCCACAAATAAGTTGCACTATCATTATTAACTTTGCATCTTTTGGCTTCAATATTATGAATATGTGTATCACTACGATCGAGATTCAATAAACCATTCACCTTGGGTGTATGACCATTGAAGGTTTTATTCATGTAAATAGAACAACAATTATTCTCTAACTTTAAATGAATAACCGTATTGCAATAACCATGATCAAATCATATTCATGCTTAACACAAACACCAAATAACATTTATTTAGGTTCAACACTAATCCCGAAAGTATAGGGAGTGTGCGATGATGATCATATCAATCTTGGAACCACTTCCAACACACATCGTCACTTCACCCTTAACTAGTCTTTGTTCATTCTACAACTCCCGTTTCGAGTTACTAATCTCAGCAACTGAACTAGTATCAAATACTGAGGGGTTGCTAGAAACACTAGTAAAGTACACATCAATAACATGTATATCAAATATACCTTTGTTCACTTTGCCATCCTTCTTATCCGCCAAATTCTTGGGGCAGTTCTACTTCCAGTGACCAGTCCCTTTGTAGTAGAAGCACTTAGTCTCAGGCTTAGGTCTAGACTTGGGCTTCTTCACTTGAGCAGCAACTTGCTTGCCGTTCTTCTTGAAGTTCCCCTTCTTCCCTTTGTCCTTTTCTTGAAACTAGTGGTCTTGTCAACCATCAACTCTTGTTGCTTTTCTTGATTTCTACCTTCATCGATTTCAGCATCACGAAGAGCTTGGGAATCGTTTCTGTTATCCCTTGCATATTATAGTTCATCACGAAGTTCTAGTAACTTGGTGATAGTGACTAGAGAACTCTGTCAATCACTATCTTATCTGGAAGATTAACTGCCGCTTGATTCAAGTGATTGTAGTACTCAGACATTCTGAGCACATGCTCACTAGCTGAGCTATTCTTCTACATCTTGTAGGCAAAGTGCTTGTCAAAGGTCTCATACCTTTCGACATGGGCATGAGTCTGAAATACTAATTTCAACTCTTGGAACATCTCATATGCTCTGTGGCATTCAAAACGTTTTTGAAGCCTCGATTCTAAGCGGTAAATCATGGTGCACTAAACTATCAAGTAGTCATCATATCGAGCTCGCCAAACGTTCATAACGTCTGCATCTGCTCCTGCAATCGGTTTGTCACCTAGCGGTGCATCAAGGACATAATTCTTCTATGTAGCAATGAGGATAATCCTCAGATCACGGATCCAATCCGCATCATTGCTACTAACATCTTTCAACTTAGTTTTTCTCTAGGAACATATCAAAAAATAAACGGGGAGCTACATCATGAGCTATTGATCTACAACATAGTTATGCAAATACTATCAGGACTAAGTTCATGATAAATAAAAGTTCAATTAATCATATTACTTAAGAACTCCCACTTAGATAGACATCCCTCTAGTCATCTAAATGATCACGTGATTCAAATCAACTAAACCATGTTCGATCATCACGTGAGATGGAGTAGTTTTCAATGGTGAACATCACTATGTTGATCATATCTACTATATGATTCACGCTCGACCTTTCGGTCTCCAGTGTTCCGAGGCCATATCTGCATATGCTAGGCTCGTCAAGTTTAACCCGAGTATTCCGCGTGTGCAAAACTGGCTTGCACCCATTGTATGTGAACGTAGAGCTTATCACACCCGATCATCACGTGGTGTCTCGGCACGACGAACTGTCGCAACGGTGCATACTCAGGGAGAACACTTATACCTTGAAATTGAGTGAGATATCATCTTATAATGCTACCGCCGAACTAAGAAAAATAAGATGCATAAAGGATAAACATCACATGCAATCAAAATATGTGACATGATATGGCCATGATCATCTTGCGCCTTTAATATCGATCTCCAAAGTACCGTCATGATCTCTATTGTCACCGGCATGACACCATGATCTCCATCATCTTGATCTCTGTCAATGTGTCGTCACATGGTCGTCTCGCCAACTATTGCTTTTGCAACTATTGCTATCGCATAGCGATAAAGTAAAGCAATTACATGGCACTTGCATCTTATGCAATAAAGAGACAACGATAAGGCTTCTGCCAGTTGCCGATAACTTTAACAAAACATGATCATCGCATACAACAATTTATATCTCATCACGTCTTGACCATATCACATCACAACATGCCTTGCAAAAACAAGTTAGACGTCCTCTACTTTGTTGTTGCAAGTTTTACGTGGCTGCTATGGGCTGAGCAAGAACCGTTCTTACCTACGCATCAAAAACCACAACGCGGTATAGTGATTGCTTTTTGATCTTCAGAAAGAACCCTGTTCATTGAATCCGATTCAACTAAAGCTAGAGAAACAGACACCCACTAGCCACCTGTGTGCGAAGCACGTTGGTAGAACCAGTCTCGCGTAAGCGTATGCGTAATGTCAGACTGGGCCGCTTCATCCAACAATGCCGCTGAATCAACAATCAACTAGTGACGACAAGCAATATGTATATACCCACGCCCACAACTCCTTTGTGTTCTACTCGTGCATATAACATCTACGCATAAACCTGGCTCTTTGATACCACTGTTGGGGAACGTAGTAATTTCAGAAAATTTCCTATGCACACGCAAGATCATGGAGATGCATAACAACGAGAGGGAAGAGTGTCGTCCATGTACCCTCATAGACCGTAAGCAGAAGCGTTATGACAACGCGGTTGATGTAGTCATACGTCTTCACGATCCACCGATCCCTAGTACCGAACGTACGGTGATACGTATCCAACGTATCTATAATTTTTGATTGTTCAATGCTATTATATTATCTGTTTTGGATGTTTATGGGCTTTATTATACACTTTTATATTATTTTTTGGGACTAACCTATTAACCCAGAGCCCAGTGCCACTTTCTGTTTTTCCTTGTTTTAGAGTATTGCAGAAAAGGAAAATCAAACGGAGTCCAATTGACCTGAAACTTCACGGAACTTATTTTTGGACCAGAAGAAGCCCACGGAGTATCGGAGTTGGACCAGGAGAGTCCTGGGCTGCCCATGAGGGTGGGGGGCGCGCCCACCCCCCCTGGGCGCGCCCCCTGCCACGTGGACAGCCCGGAGGTCCACCGACGTACTTCTTCCTCCCATATATACCCATATACCTTAAAAAATTCGAGGAGCACAATAGATCAGGAGTTTCGCCGCCAGAAGCCTCTGTAGCCACCGAAAACCAATCTAGACCCGTTCCGGCACCCTGCCGGAGGGGGAATCCCACTCCGGTGGCCATCTTCATCATCCCGATGCTCTCCATGACGAGGAGGGAGTAGTCCACCCTCGGGGCTGAGGGTATGTACAAGTAGCTATGTGTTTGATATCTCTCTCTCTCATGTTCTTGAGGTGGTAGGATCTTGATGTATCGCGAGCTTTGCTATTATAGTTGGATCTTATGATGTTTCTCCCCCTCTACTCTCTTGTAATGGATTGAGTTTTCCCTTTGAAGTTATCTTATCGGATTGAGTCTTTAAGGATTTGAGAACACTTGATGTATGTCTTGCGTGGGATACCCGTGGTGACAATGGGGTATTCTATGATCCACTTGATGTATGTTTTGGTGATCAACTTGCGGGTTCCGCCCATGAACCTATGCACAGGAGTTGGCACACGTTTTTGTCTTGATTCTCCGATATAATTTTTGGGGCACTTTTTGAGGTTCTATGTGTTGGTTGAATAGATGAATCTGAGATTGTGTGATGCATATCGTATAATCATACCCACGTATACTTGAGGTGACATTGGAGTATCTAGGTGACATTAGGGTTTTGGTTGATTTGTGTCTTAAGGTGTTATTCTAGTACGAACTCTAGGGCTGTTTGTGACACTTATAGGAATAGCCCAACTGATTGATTGGAAAGAATAACTTTTAGGTGGTTTCGTACCCTACCATAATCTCTTCGTTTGTTCTCCGCTATTAGTGACTTTGGAGTGACTCTTTTTTGCATGTTGAGGGATCGTTATGTGATCGAATTATGTTATTATTGTTGAGAGGACTTGCACTAGTGAAAGTATGAAACCTAGGCCTTGTTTCCTAGCATTGTAATACCATTTGTGCTCACTTTAATCATTAGTTACCTTGCTGTTTTTATATTTTCAGATTACAAAAACCATTATCTACTATCCATATTGCACTTGTATCACCATCTCTTCGCCGAACTAGTGCATCTATACAATTTATCATTGTATTGGGTGTGTTGGGGACACAAGAGACTCTTTGTTATTTGGTTGCAGGGTTGCTTGAGAGAGACCATCTTCATCCTACGCCTCCTACGGATTGATAAACCTTAGGTCATCCACTTCAGGGAAATTTGCTACTGTCCTACAAACCTCTGCACTTGGAGGCCCAACAACGTCTACAAGAAGAAGGTTGTGTAGTACACATCAAACCCTTTTTTGGCGCCATTGCCGGGGAGGTGTGCTTGAAGGTATATCTTTAGATCTTGCAATCGAATCTTTTTGTTTCTTATTTTATCACTAGTTTAGTTTATAAAAGAAAACTACAAAAAAAATATGGAATTGAGTTTGCCTCATACGCTTCATATTTTTAATATCTTTCGTGAGTATGATGGAAAGGAAAATTGTGCCAAAGTGTTATAAGAAGAATGCATTAAAATTTTTGGCACTAAATATTTTAATGATGAGCATGATTGCAATGTTGTTAGTATGAATTCCTCGAATATCCATGATGCTAATGATATGCAAAGCCACAAGCTTGGGGAAGCTATGTTTGATGAAGATGATATTTTTTGTCCCCCAAGTTTTGATGAGCAAATTTATTATGATGAAAGCATGCCTCCTATTTATGATGATTATATTGATGAAAGTGGATTTGGAGAGGTCATGACGTGATGAATCCACTATTCCGGAAGAGGTTCCAATTGATTATGAGAACAAAGTTGCTATCTATGATTATTATTGTGATGACTTGTATGCTATAAAGAATAATGATAACCATGAAACTTGTCATCATGATTTTAGTTTTCAATTGGATTATGCCTCACATGATAGTTATTTCGTTGAGTTTGCTCCCACTACTATTGATGAGAAGAAATTTGCTTTATGTGGAGAGTAATAAAAATTATATGCTTGTAGATCATGAAAAGAATGCCCTATGTGATGGTTATATTGTTTAATTCATTCATGATTCTACTGAAAATTATTATGAGGGAGGAACATATGCTTGTAGGAATTGCAATAATATCAAGTTTCCTCTCTATGTGCTTAAAGTTTTGAAGTTATGCTTGTTTTGCCTTCCTATACTAGTTGATTATTGTTCCCATAAATTGTTTGCTCACAAAATCCCTATGCATAGGAAGTGTGTTAGGCTTAAGTGTGCTAGTCATATTCTTCATGATGCTCTCTTATGTTTCAATTCTTATCTTTTATGTGAGCATCATTGAAATCATCATGCCTAGCTAGGGGCGTTAAAAGATAGCGCTTGTTGGGAGGCAACCCTACTTTATTTTTGTTCCTTGATTTTTGCTCCTGTTTAGCAATAAATAATTTATCTAGCCTCTGTTATTATTGAGTTTTTATGTTTTAATTAGTGTTTGTGCCAAGTAGAACCATTGGGAAGACTTGGGGAAAGTCTTGTTGATCTTGTTGTAAAAAACAGAAACTTTAGCGCTCACGAGAATTGCTCCCATTTTTTATTGGAGAGGGATATTTAGTTAATTCTTTTTTAATATGAATAATAGATAAATTCCTCACATCCAGCAATTTATTTTAGAAATTTTGAGGTTCCAGAAGTTTTCGTTAGTTACAGATTACTACAGACTGTTCTGTTTTTGACAGATTCTGTTTTTCATGTGTTGTTTACTTATTTTGATGAATCTATGGCTAGTAAAAGAGTTTATAAACCATAGATAAGTTGGAATACAGTAGGTTTAACACCAATATAAATAAAGAATGAGTTCATTATAGTATCTTGAAGTGGTGTTTTGTTTTCTTTCGCTAACGGAGCTTACGAGTTTTCTGTTAAGTTTTGTGTTGTGAAGTTTTCAAGTTTTGGGTAAAGATTCGATGGACTATGGAATAAGGAGTGGCAAGAGCCTAAGCTTGGGGATGCCCAAGTAACCCCAAGGTAATATTCAAGGACAACCAAAAGCCTAAGCTTGGGGATGCCACAGAAGGCATCCCCTCTTTCGTCTTCGTTCATCGGTAACTTTACTTGGAGCTATATTTTTATTCGCCACATGATATGTGTTTTGCTTGTAGCGTCATTTTATTTACTTTTGTTTTTCTTGCTGTTTGAATAAATACCAAGATCTGAAATTATTAAATGTTAGAGAGTCTTCACATAGTTGCATAATTATTCGACTACTCATTGAGCTTCACTTATATCTTTTGGAGTAGTTTGTCATTTGCTCCAGTACTTCACTTATATCGTTTTAGAGCACAGTGGTGGTTTTATTTTATAGAAATAGTTGAACTCTCATGCGTCACTTATATTATTTTGAGAGTCCTAAACAGCATGGAAATTTGCTTTGGTTATGAATTTAGTCCTAATATGATGGGCATCCAAGAGGGATATAATAAAAACTTTCATATAAAGTGCATTGAATACTATGAGAAGTTTGATACTTGATAATTGTTTTGAGATATGGAGATGGTGATATTAGAGTCATGCTAGTTGAGTAGTTGTGAATTTTATAAATACTTGTGTTGAAGTTTGTGATTCCCGTAGCATGCACGTATGGTGAACCGTTATGTGATGAAGTCGGAGCATGATTTATTTATTGATTGTCTTCCTTATGAGTGGCAGTCGGGGACGAGCAATGGTCTTTTCCTACCAATCTATCCCCCTAGGAGCATGCGTGTAGTACTTTTTTTTGATAACTAATAAATTTTTGCAATAAGTATGTGAGTTCTTTATGACTAATGTTGAGTCCATGGATTATACGCACTCTCACCCTTCCACCATTGCTAGCCTCTCTAGTACCGCACAACTTTCGCCGGTACCTTAAACCCACCATATACCTTCCTCAAAACAGCCGCCGTACCTACCTATTATGGCATTTCCATAGCCATTCGAGATATATTGCCATGCAACTTTCCACCGTTCTGTTTATTATGACACGCTCCATCATTGTCATATTGCTATGCATGATCATGTAGTTGACATTGTATTTGTGGCAAAGCCACCGTTCATAATTCTTTCATACATGTCACTCATGAGTCATTGTACATCCCGGTACACCACCGGAGGCATTCATATAGAGTCATATTTTGTTCTAAGAATTGAGTTGTAAGTAAATAAAAGTGTGACGATCATCATTATTAGAGCATTGTCCCAGTGAGGAAAGGATGATGGAGACTATGATTCCCCCACAAGTCGGGATGAGACTCCGGACGAAAATAAATAAATAACAGAGGCCAAAGAATCCCAAATAAAAAAAGAGAAAATAGGCCATAAAAAAGAGAAGGCCCAAATAAAAAAATAAAAAAATGAGAGAAAAAGAGAGAAGGGGCGATGCTACTATCCTTTTACCACACTTGTGCTTCAAAGTAGCACCACGATCTTCATGATAGAGAGTTCCTATGTTGTCACTTTCATATACTAGTGGGAAATTTTCATTATATAACTTGGCTTGTATATTCCAATGACGGGCTTCCTCAAAATGCCCTAGGTCTTCATGAGCAAGCGAGTTGGATGCACACCCACTTAGTTCTTTTTGTTGAGCTTTCATATACTTATAGCTCTAGTGCATCCGTTGCATGGCAATCCCTACTCACTCACATTGATATCTATTGATGGGCATCTCCATAGCCTGTTGATACGCCTAGTTGATGTGAGACTATCTTCTCCTTTTTGTCTTCTCCACAACCACCCTTCTATTCCACATATAGTGCTATATCCATGGCTCACGCTCATACATTGCGTGAAGATTGAAAAAGTTTGAGAACATCAAAAGTATGAAACAATTGCTTGGCTTGTCATCGGGGTTGTGCATGATTTGAATACGTTGTGTGGTGAAGATGGAGCATAGCCAGACTATATGATTTTGTAGGGATAACTCTCTTTGGCCATGTTATTTTGAAGAGACATAATTGCTTAGTTAGTATGCTTGAAGTATTATTATTTTTATGTCAATATTAAACTTTTGTCTTGAATCTTATGGATCTGAACATTCATGCCAAAATTAAGAGAATTACTTAGAGAAATATGTTAGGTAGCATTCCACATCAAAAATTCTGTTTTTATCATTTACCTACTCGAGGACGAGCAGGAATTAAGCTTGGGGATGCTGATACGTCTCCAACGTATCTATAATTTTTGATTGTTCCATGCTATTATATTATCTGTTTTGGATGTTTATGGGCTTTATTATACAATTTTATATTATTTTTTGGGACTAACCTATTAACCCAGAGCCCAGAGCCAGTTTCTGTTTTTTCCTTGTTTTAGAGTATCGCAAAAAAGGAAAATCAAACGAAGTCCAATTGACCTAAAACTTCACGGAACTTATTTTTGGAACGAAAGAAACCCAGAAGACTTGGAGTGTACGTAAGGGAAGCAACGAGGAAGGCACGAGACAGGGGGGCGTGCCCACCCCCCTGGGCGTGCCCTCCACCCTCGTGGGGCCCTCGTGGCTCCCCTGATGTATTTCTTCCGCCTATATATATATATATCCATATACCCTAAAACTATCGGGGAGCACAATAGATCGGGAGATCCGTCGCCAGAAGCCTCCGTAGCCACCGAAAACCAATCTAGACCCGTTCCGGCACCCTGCCGGAGGGGGCAATCCCTCTCCGGTGGACATCTTCATCATCCCGGTGCTCTCCATGACGAGGAGGGAGTAGTTCTCCCTCAGGGCTGAGGGTATGTACCAGTAGCTATGTGTTTGATCTCTCTCTCTCTCTCGTGTTCTTGATTTGGCACGATCTTGATGTATCGCGAGCTTTGCTATTATAGTTGGATCTTATGTTTCTCCTCCCCCTCTACTCTCTTGTAATGGATTGAGTTTTCCCTTTGAAGTTATCTTATCGGATTGAGTCTTTAATGATTTGAGAACACTTGATGTATGTCTTGCCGTGCGTATCTGTGGTGACAATGGGATATCACGTGATTCACTTGATGTATGTTTTGGTGACCAACTTGCGGGTTCCGCCCATGAACTTATGCATAGGGGTTGGCACACGTTTTCGTCTTGACTCTCCGGTAGAAACTTTGGGGCACTCTTTGAGGTTCTATGTGTTTTGCGGTAGAAACTATGTGTTTGACCGTAGCGCTCCAACACAAGTCCGTTTCCTCCGTTTTGCGGTACGCCACACCCCCCGATCAACATGACCCCCGTTTCGATCGTAGGATGTCCGTTTTATCCGTTTTGCGGTACGCCAGACCCCTCCCGATGAACAGGATCCCGTTTCGAACGTGGTCGGTCGAACACAAGGCCGTTTCCTCCGTTCTACGGTGCGCCAGGCCTCGTTTCCATCGCCTGTTCCGTCCAAGCCCTCCCGATGAACACGACGCATTCTGTTGCCTCCCCATGAACACGACGCATTCCGTTGCCTCCCCATGAACACGACGACAATGCTATTTCTCCGTTCCGACCCAGCCATGTACACGAGCCCTGACCGTACGTATGCGCGAGTAGGATTTCGAGACCCCGCCCGTATGTACACATACGTGGCCGTATTTTCTTGCTTGCACCCTGGTCGTTGTACGTACGTGTAAATGCTACGTGCGCGCCTCTACTACGACACGTGCGCGCCTTTACATCGACCAGTATGTACGTACACATTCGCGACCAGAATGACAACGCTACGTACGCTTCGACCAGGTGGGTCCCGACTGTCAGGCACTTCCTTGCCTGCGAAGATGTAGCTGGTCGGTCCCAGCAGTTAAGGGGAGAATCGTTTTTTTGCCCGGACGCACTTCCTTGCGTGCGAAGATGTAGCTGGTGGGTCCCAGCAGTTAGGGGGAAACTTTTTTTTTTGCAAAATACGGTGGCTCGTCCGATGGGTCCCGCTGTCAGGTGGAGGAATAATTATTTTGCACGTAATAAGGAGGCACTTCGTTGCTACGGCCGTGGACCCAACTGTCAGCCTCTCCACGTGCAGTCCACGTCCGATGGAACCCGTTCGTTGACCATGTTGACCACGCCGCGCCGAGAGCACCAGGGCGGTGGACGACGGCGAGGCCTAGGAAAGGGACGACGCGGAGCCGAGGAAGACGTGGCAGTGGATGCCCACGCGTAGAGGAGTACGAGGGTTCACTGGTTCACTGCGGTGTGAGGCTGCCGTCGCCGTAGAATAACAGGGGGTGTGGGTGAGTAGAGGGATGGCCTGGCCAGTGGTGGGAGTAGTAGGGGGCGGTGAGGCCTCCGCCGCATCGCAGCCGGCCACGGGAGGCAGGAGCACGAGGCACGACCTGCGCTGGTTTGGGCGGCTGGAGCAAGAAGACCAGAGGTTGAAGAAGCACTACGGTCGTTGGATGGACATCATACGGTCACTGGAGCTAGAATCGTGCATATTGACTAAGTTGACAAAGCCCTCCGTCCCTGTCAACTTAGTAGGCCCACAAGTCAGCCTCCCACCAAGGTGAGTCCCAGCTAGCAGGGGGTATTCATTTTTTTGAGCGTAATAAGGAGGCACTTCCTTGCGTGTGAAGATATAGCTGGTGGGTCCGAGCTGTCAGCGGCGGTAACGTTTCTTTTGCGAAATACAGAGGCCCTTTGGGTGGGTCCCTGATGTCAGGTGGAGGAATCATTATTTTGCGCGTAATAAGGAGGCATTTCCTTGCGTGCGGCCATGGACCCAGCTGTCGGCCTCTCCACGTACAGTCCACTTCAGATGCATGTCGGTCGTTGACCACGTTGACCAGGCCGCGCCGAGAGCACCGGGGCGGTGGACGACGGCGAAGCCTAGGAAGGGAATGACACGGAGGCAGGGAAGACTCGGCAGTTGTTTCCTACGCGGAGGGGAGTACAACTGTACGAGGGTTTACTGGTTCGTCTGCCGTCGCCGGAGAATAACAGCAGGTGTGGGTGAGTAGAGGGATCGCTAGGCCAGCGATGGGAGTACGGTGGGGCGGTGAGGCCTGCGCGGCAGCAGAGCCGACCGCGGGGAGGAGGGAGCAGGCAGTCCCGCCGGCGCCTGTTTGAGCGGCTGGAGCAGGAAGAGCAGAAATTGAAGAAGCACGACGACCGTTGGATGGCCATCCAACAATCACTGCTTGTGCGTCAACCTTTTTTTAGGAAAGCCTCAAATCTGTGGAAAACAGCATACAACCCATCTGCCATTATTTCTAATAATTTACAGCCCATTTGCTAATTATTAATGTTTTTTTGGAGCCCATTTCTTTTTGTTAGCATTACAGCCCATATTGTGGCCACGGTTAAAAAATTATACGAAATTTTGCATATTTCGGTGCGGTCCGAACTGTTTTTAATCCCGAAATTTCGACCCACATTCAAACTGATTTAAAAAATAAATGTATATCAATATAAAATCCAACAAATTCTCCATGCATAAAAATTAATGTAATTTCAAATCTTGAAATGAAGAAAAGATATTTGAAACTAATTGCCGGTTTGAAGTGTTTTAAAAATGTACATCCCATTTCTCATTACTGATGGGCCATTTTCTCGGCCAGCCGAATGAAAGCTCTCCTCGTCTTGAAAGATTTGCAGCCCAACAGGCCTGACAAAGCGACTTACTTGGCAAATCACAAAAAAACTGGGCTGTGGCCGTGGACCCAGCTGTCAGCCTCTCCACGTACAGTACTCTTCCGATGGAATGTCATTGACCACGTTGACCATGCCGCGCCGAGAGCACCAAGGCAGTGGACGACGGCGAGTCCTAGGAAGGGAACGACGCGGGGACGGGGAAGACGCGTCAGTGGATGCCCACGCGGAGAGGAGTACGAGGGTTCACTGGTTCGGCTGCGGTGTGAGGCTGCCGTCGCCGCAGGGCCTGGATAGCGGTGGGAGTAGTAGGGGGTGTTGAGGCCTCATCGGCAGCACAGCCGGCCACTGGAGGCAGGAGCAGGCGGTCTCCCCGGCGCTGGTTTGAGCGGCTGGTGCAAGAAGAGCAGCGATTGAAGAAGCAGCAGGACCGTTCGATTCAAATCCAACGGTTACTGCTGCTAGAATCGTTTGTTGACTAAGTTGACAAGCCCTGCGTACGCGTCAACTTAGTAGGCCCACAGGCCAGCCTCCCAATTGGTGCGCCCCAGATGTCAATGGGAGGAATCATTTTTTCGCGTAATAAGGAGGCAGTTGATTGCGTGCGGCCAGGCCAGCGGAGGGAGTAGGGTGGGCCGGGGAAGCCTGCGCGGCATCATAGCGGGCCACAAGAGGAGGAAGCAAGCAGTCCTGCCGACGCTAGTTTAGGCGGCTGGAGCAGGAAGATCAGAGATTGAAGAAGCACGTCGGAATCTATGGTGTGTACAACCCATTTGCTATTATTTTTATAATTTTTACTCATTTTCTAATTCATATGGAATTTATTGCAGCCCGTTTTCCATTTTTAGAATTGCTGACCATTTACTGGTCAGTACCAGGCTCAAAAAATTAACTAAATATGTGGGAAATTTTGAAAATTCGCAAATTTTTGCCGGGGAACGAAATATTCTTAATCCAAAAATTATTAGCCATACTAAAACAAATTTAAAAATAAATTAGTACTATGTCATGTTAAATCCAATGAAATACGTATAAGATATCAGTGAAGAACAAAAAACAAAAAAAGAAACTTATATCCCATTTGCTATAAATTTTTTGGAATTTTCAACCCCTTTTGATATTACTTTTAACAGACATTGACCATACGCTTAAGCCAGGACGGAATGCATCCCTCCTCGTCTTGAAAGATTTGCAGCCCAATAATTCGGAGAAAACAAATAGGCCTAGCTTGGGTATTCTTCAAAAAGAAATACTGGGCTACCTATTTTCCCAAAGAACTGGTGCATGAGCATTTAGCTTTATTTATTTACTTATTTATGTTTAGGGGACCATGAGCATGTACCTGGGCCGGATTCATGTGAGAGGCTCCCTTGTAGTTAATTATGGGCTTCTCTATTGGGCCTTCATCAGTGGGCTGCATGTTATCAACAAGTGGAAAATGTGTTCCGAGTTTCAAAAAAAATGTGTTCCATACGATAAACAGTATGCGCTACGTACGGTACGGGGCACTAAAGGATCGAACCGTGCAACGACTTCCAAAACATTGTGTTTGTCGTTCTAACAACACATTTATTCAACCAACAGATAGAATATACTACTGATTGTACATTGAAAACAGCAGCAGCAGCAACCAGGGCTGGGGGTGCAACAGAAGCAGTAAGCATGCCAGAGAGTGAAGACGCAGCTCTCTCTTCCAAACCAAACATCAGCCATCATTACAAAAGGGCTACCAAAAAAGAACAAGTGTATGCATCAAACTAAATAAAGATCCTACTACACCAAGCACTACAAAAAAAAGACACATCCGTGACATTTTGGGTCGAACAAATTTTTTTCTATCATACATATGACACTTCTATGACGATAATTGTGACAAAACCCGGTATCATCATATATGTGGTGGGCTCCTACTTCTATGACAAAAAATCATGACAGAAAAATGGGCTTTTCGTCCTGGGCGGGCCGGAGACGCAGCTGCATGACATTCTTTGGGCCGTCCATGATGGAAAAAACCGTGGTAGAAGCGAGGGGGAGGAAAATTTCGGGGAGTTCCGGTTACGGTGGGAGGTTGGGGGCCGAGCGATGCGCGTTTCTCTCGTACACGTATGCGTGTGTGTGCGAGGCATTGGCTCTAACTAAACCCGAGCGAGGCGTTGGGCTCTAACTGAACCCGAGCGATTGCACTGCAGGCTACGCTTTACTGAACCCGAGCGATCGATCGATGGCTGTTAACTGAACCCGATCGAGCGATTCCTTGGCTACCGCTGCTAACTGAAGCCGATCAATGGGATGAACAGTGAGCGTTCCGGGGGGGGGGGGGGGGGGTGAACGGGGGGGGGGGGGGGGGTTGGATGAACAGTGAGCGGTGGCGTTGCCTCTGGATGAACAGGACCCCGTGGTGTGGTGGAGGGCTGGATGAACAGTAGACGGTGGAGGGGTGCCCGTGGAGGGGTGGATGAACAGGACCCCGCGGTGTGGAGGGCAGGATGAACAGTAGACGGTGGAGGGGTGCCCGTGGAGGGGTGGTTGAATAGGACCCCGTGGTGTGGAGGGCTGGATGAAAAGTAGACGGTGGAGGGGTGGTTGAACAGTAGCCGGTGGAGTAGCGCGCGGTGGAGGATGGATGAACAGGAGCCTGTGGAGGCTGGAGGAGGTCGACGGTGGATGAACAGTAGCTCGTGGAGGCTGGAGGGGGTCGACGGTGGAGATGAACAGTATCCCGTGGAGTCCCGTTTTGCGGTACGCCACACCCCTCCTGATGAACAGGTCCCCCGTTTCGACCGTAGCGCTCCAACACAAGTCCGTTTCCTCCGTTTTGCGGTACGCCACACCCCTACCGATCAATAGGACCCCCGTTTCGACCGTAGGAGGTCCGTTTCCTCCGTTTTGCGGTACGCCACACCCCTCCCAATCAACAGGACCCCGTTTCGACCGTAGGAGGTCCGTTTCCTCCGTTTTGCGGTACGCCACACCCCTCCCGATCAACAGGACCCCCGTTTCGACCATAGGAGGTCTATTTCCTCCGTTGTGCGGTACGCCAGGCCTCGTTTCCACCGCCTCTTCTGTCCAAGCCCTCCCGATGAACACGACCACGCATTCCATTCTGACCCATGAACACGACGACGACACTGTTTCTCCGTTCCAACACAGCCATGTACACGAGCCCTCGTCGTATGCATGCGCGAGTAGGCGCTCGAGACCCCGCCCGTATGTACACATACGTGGCCGTATTTTCTTTCTTGCACCCTGGCCGCTATACGTACGTGTACATGCTACGTGCGCGCCTCTACTATGACACGTGCGCGCCTCTACTATGACACGTGCGCGCCTCTACTATGACACGTGCGTGCCTCTACATCGACCGGTATGTACGTACACGTTCGCGACCAGAATGTCAACGCTACGTACGCTTCGACCAGGTGGGTCCCGATTGTCAGGCACTTCCTTGCCTGTGAAGATGTAGCTGGTGGGTCCCAACAGTCAGGGGGTGAATCATTTTTTTGCCCGGACACACTTCCTTGCGTGCGAAGATGTAGCTGGTGGGTCCCAACAGTGAGGGGGCTGGTGGGTCCCAGCAGTCAGGGGGGCGAATCGTTTTGATTTTTTTTGCCTGGAAGCACTTCCTTGCGTGCGAAGATGTAGCTGGTGGGTCCCAGCAGTCAGGGGGGCGAATCGTTTTTTTGCCCGGACGCACTTCCTTGCGTGCGAAGGTGTAGCTGGTGGGTCCCAGCAGTCAGGGGGAAACGCTTTTTTCGCGAAATACGATGGCCTGTCCGGTGGGTCCCTGCTGTCAGGTGGAGGAATCATTATTTTCCGCGTAATAAGGAGGCACTTCCTTGCTGCCGCCGTGGACCCAGCTGTCAGCCTCTCCACGTACAGTCCACGTCCGATGGAAGTCGTTCCTTGACCACGTTGACCACGCCGCACCGAGAGCACCAGGGCGGTGGACGACGGCGAGGCCTAGGAAGGGGACGACGGGGAGCCGGGGAAGACGCGGCAGTGGAAGGCCCCGTGCGCGCGGAGAGGAGTACGAGGGTTCACTGGTTCGGCTGCGGTGTGAGGCTGCCGTCGCCGCAGGGCCTGGCCAGCGGTGGGAATAGTAGGGGGCGGTGAGGCCTCCGCGGCAGCACAGCCGGCCATGGGAGGCAGGAGCATGTGGCACGACCGACGCTCGTTTGGGCGGCTGGAGCAAGAAGACCAGAGGTTGAAGAAGCACTACAGCCGTTGGATGGACATTGTACGGTCAATGGAGCTAGAATCGTTCATATTCACTAAGTTGACAAAGCCCTTCGTCCCCGTCAACTTAGTAGGCCCACAAGTCAGCCTCCCACCAAGGTGGGTCCCAGCTAGCTGGGGGAGTATTCATTTTTTTGTGCGTAATAAGGAGGCACTTCCGGTGGGTCCGAGCTGACAGCGGGGGGAACGTTTTTTTCGCGAAATACGGTGGCCCGTCCGGTGGGTCCCAGCAGTCAGGGGGAAACGATTTTTTTCGCAAAATACTGGTGGCCCATCCGGTGGGTCCCTGCTGTCAGGTGGAGGAATAATTATTTTGCACGTAATAAGGAGGCACTTCCTTGCTGCGCCCGTGGACCCAGCTGTCAGCCTCTCCACGTACAGTCCACGTCCGATGGAAGCCGTTCCTTGACCACGTTGACCACGCCGCACCGAGCGCACCAGGGCGATAGACAACGGCAAGGCCTAGGAAGGGGACGAAGCGGAGCCGGGGAATACGCGGCAGTGGATGCCCACGCGTAGAGGAGTACGAGGGCACTGGTTCGCTGTGGTGTGAGGCTGCCGTCTCCGCAGAGTAACAGGGGGTGTGGGTGAGTAGAGGGATGGCCTGGCCAGCGGTGGGAGTAGTAGGGGGCGGTGAGGCCTCCGCCGCATCGCAGCCGGCCATGGGAGGCAGGAGCACGAGGCACGACCGGCGCTGGTTTGGGCGGCTGGAGCAAGAAGACCAGAGGTTGAAGAAGCACTACGGCCGTTGGATGGACATCGTACGGTCACTGGAGCTAGAATAATGCATTATTGACTAAGTTGACAAAGCCCTCCGTCCCCGTCAACTTAGTAGGACCACAAGTCAGCCTGCCACTATACTGGGTCCCAGCTAACAGGGGGAGTATTCATTTTTTGTGCGTAATAAGGAGGCACTTCCTTGCGTGCGAAATATAGCTGGTGGGTCCGAGTTGACAGCGGCGGTAATGTTTTTTCGCGAAATACAGAGGCCCTTTTGGTGGGTCCCTGATGTCAGGTGGAGGAATCATTATTTTGCGCGTAATAAGGAGGCATTTCCTTGCGTGCGGCCATGGACCCAACTGTCGGCCTCTCCACGTACAATCCACTTTAGATGCATGTCGGTCGTTGACCATGTTGACCAGGCCGCGCCGAGAGCACCAGGGCGGTGGACGACGGTGAGGCCTAGGAAGGGAACGACACGGAGGCAGGGAAGACTCGGCAGTTGTTTCCCACGCGGAGGGGAGTACGACTTTACGAGGGTTTACTGGTTCGTCTGCCGTCGCCGGAGAATAACAGCAGGTGTGGGTGAGTAGAGGGATGGCTAGGCCAGCGATGGGAGTACGGTGGGGCGGTGAGGCCTGCGCGGCAGCAAAGGCGGCCGCGGGGAGGAGGGAGCAGGCAGTCGCGCCGGTGCCTGTTTGAGCGGCTGGAGCAGGAAGAGCAGAGATTGAAGAAGCACGTCGGCCGTTGGATGGACATCCAACAGTCACTGCTTGTGCGTCAACCTTTTTTTCAGGAAAGCTTCAAATCTGTGGAAAATAGCATACAACCCATCTGCCATTATTTCTAATAATTTTCAGCCCATTTGCTAATTCTTAAGGTTTTTTGGAGCCCATATTCTTTTTGTTAGCATTACAGCCCAAATTGTGGCCACGGTTAAAAAATTATACGAAATTTTGCATATTTCGGTGCGGTCCGAACTATTTTTAATCCCGAAATTTCGACTCACATTCAAACTGATTTTAAAAATAAATGTATATCAATATAAAATCCAACAAATTCTCCATGCATAAAAATTAATGTAATTTAAAATCTTGAAATGAAAAAAAAGATATGTGAAACCAATTGCCGGTTTTATGTGTTTTAAAAATGTATAGCCCATTTCTCATTACTGATGGGCCATTTTCTCGGCCAGCCGAATGAAAGCTCTCCTCGTCTTGAAAGATTTGCAGCCCAACAGGCCTGACAAAGAGACTTGGCAAATCACAAAAAAACTGGGCTGTGGCCGTGGACCTAGCTGTCAGCCTCTCCACGTACAGTACTCTTCCGATGGAAGTCATTCCTTGACCACGTTGACCACGCCGCGCGGAGAGCACCACGGCGGTGGACGACGGCGAGGCCTAGGAAGGGGACAACGCGGAGCCGGGGAAGACGCGGCAGTGGAAGCCCGCGCGGAGAGGAGTACGAGGGTTCACTGGTTCGGCTGCAGTGTGAGGCTGCCGTCGCCGCAGGGCCTGGCCAGCGGTGGGAATAGTAGGGGGCAGTGAGGCCTCCACAGCAGCACAGCCGGCCACGGGAGGCAGGAGCATGCGGCACGACCGGCGCTGCTTTGGGCGGCTGGAGCAAGGAGACCAGAGGTTGAAGAAGCACTATGCCCGTTGGATGGACATCGTATGGTCACTGGAGCTATAATCGTTCATATTGACTAAGTTGACAAAGCCCTCCGTCCCCGTCAGCTTTGTTGGCCCACAAGTCATCCTCCCACTATGGTGGGTCCCAGCTAGCAGGGGGTATTCATTTTTTTGTGCGTAATAAGGAGGCACTTCCTTGCGTGCGAAGATATAGCTTGTGGGTCCGACATGTCAGTGGGGGGAACATTTTTTTCACGAAATACAGAGGCCCTTCTGGTGGGTCCCAGCTGTCAGGTCCTCGCAAAAAAGGGAAAGAAAATCAAAGACTTGGGAAGGCGTACAGAACAAGCTAGTGTACCAGTAAAGAGACGTTGCCGAGTTTTAGAAAAAAGAAAGACACGCTCCTGTAGCTGGTTCGAATCCAAACCTAGAGTATGACTATATATGGTGCTATGCTACTCTGCAAGTAATGAAACTGACATATCCAATGTTCACTTCTCCTCTTCTCTACTTACTCTGCCTAGTATCAGAAGCTCTGGCCGCAGCAACCATGTCCGCTGGCTGCTCGTCCACCTGCTCTTCAGCAGGCAACAACCAGATATGTGCCAAGTCGCAACCCGTACCATCGCCTGTGGGTCTCATCACACCCTCACCGGCACGCGCACCGCAGCCGATTGCTCATCGCAACCCGCTGCCGTTGGTGTGGTGCCACTGCTGCAAATCATGCAGAGTCATCCGTCGCGTCTCAACCACAATCCGCAACCCTGGACGAGTCTTCTACAAATGCCCGAATCATGGGGTAATAATATGTTTAAGTGTTGTTCTGCTGCTTTCAGTTGCTGATTTTTTTAATAGTTTGGTTGATGATCTAGCAATTTGATTCGTGCAGAAAAGGGAAGATTCGTGTGATTTGTATTTCTGGGAAGTTGCTGATGTGGGGGAATGCAACTACGCTGATTATTTGATTAGCCGAGGAATCCCAATACCAGCAGGTTGGGGTGTTGGACAAGTAACTGAAGGAATGGCAGAAGAGGAAAATGCAGAGCAGAAGGTTAAAGATGCAGTTCCTCTGATCATGGCCAAGCAACAGCTGTTGAATGGCCTTGATAGCAATGAGGAGATGAAAGAGCTTGTGAAGATAATGGGCAAAATCGATGTGCTCTATAGGATGATTGTCTCTTTATTTGCAGTGTATGTAGCACTCGTGATGTATTTAGTGGCTACGACATGAGCACTTTGCTGAAACTAGTAATGAATGAAACCTGTGTAGCAGGCTGGGCGTAGTGTTTTGAACATCTAATGATTTCTATTAACGGAAATCAGGGGGTATCGCCTTTTGCTGATATAAATAAATAAATAGCAGAGGCCCTGTCGGGTCAGCTTTGTTCGCATTCGAAGACATCGAGCAAATTGCAGTCCAACAGCAAACTATGTCATCAAATTCAAGTTTCGCAGCCAAATATGAGTACAACTAAACAACAATGTCATCATGTTTTAGTTTTCATACAATCACCAAACACAAATCAGCATACATAACAAGTGATGTTCTCACAGCAAAATACTAAACAACATGTTCATCAGGTTTCAGTTGTCATAGAAAACACAATTTCACATAGTAGATAAAAAACGTCTTTTGACAGGAAAATACGACAAAAGCAATGTAATCATCATCCGCAGCAGCTGCGTCAACATCTTCGCCATGTGTATCAGTCTGAATCGTAATTCCCCACGGTGTCATCTTCTTCTTCGTCCTCAACGTCCTCGAATGTTGGCTTCTTCTTGATCAACTCTTGTATGTCCACAACATGATAGGCAATCTTTTCGCCGGCGTCATTGACGTGATGGTTCTCAAAGATATTAGGAACATCTATGTTATCTTGTACATCAGGAGCAGTGTAAGCATCATCTTGTTGTGCAACTTCATTAAACGAATTCCTCTGCTCAAACCTTTGCAATACTCTCCAGTCATCGCTACGTGTAAATGTGTCTTCCAAGAAAAATATCTGTGTTGCTTGATTTGCCAAAATAAAAAGCTCGTTGGTCTGGTACGCCGCCTTGACATTGATGGATTTGAAATAATCATCAGCTCTGGGTTTTACGATCCTGGAAACAGGTTATACCAACGACAACAGAACAGAACCACGCACAGATGATCCTCGAAACTGGAGATATACTGCAACTGAACAATGTCTGTTATGTTAGCATACATTTCAGTTGTCTCTTTGTCATACGTATCCGTGCTCATGATGGCACTGTTTTGTGTCTTCCTGCCTTCGTCTCGTGCAAGGGTGTTGTAGCGCACATCTCCAACAACGCAAGATTCATAATGTCTTACCCGAGTACCAGGACCCATTGCTAGTGAGTAAAGGGCATCATCAACTACCTTCCCATCCTCCTGCATCTTCTTAACCTATGGTTAGAAAATAGACAAGCTGATCATCTTATGTACTCAATATATTAAAAAAACTGACAGTGCACTTCAAAAGCTTACATGGTTCTTGAACCATTTTGCAAATCCTGCCATAACCAGTTTGTCAATGTTTCTTGGATTTTGCGGTAGTAACTCCTCTTTGTAGATGCTGCACAACATAGTGATCGCGTCAAACATGTAAATATATAAGAATGTGTTGCAAGTTTGGTAGATTACGATGTATAAGCTGCAATACTGCACTTACTTGATATAAGGTAGTATCTAAGGACAGTTATTCAACACATACCAAACCATTTTGTCCAAATCTTTAGGTTTGTCCTCTTGTTGACTCTTCCCTGTAACTCGAACAGAATAATCGAAAACATTGAACCCGAGATTGTCTTCACCCACCTCTTTGCTAAGCTGATCAGCTGTTTCAATGTATTTTGAGCAGAATGTCAACACTTCTGTAGCAATGTAGGCCTCTGCAATGGAACCCTCGGGTCTAGCTCTGCTCCTAACATAGCCCTTGAAAGTGCCTAGCCGCCTTTCAATAGGGTACATCCAGCCATACTGTACTGGACCTCTAAGTAGTGCCTCATCAGGTAGATGAACAGCCAAATGCACTATCACATCAAAGAAGGCTGGAGGATATATCTTCTCAAGGTCGCATAGGATAGTTGGTATCTTGTCTCTAATACGCTCCAAAGCATCTATCCTGATATTCCTACTGCAGAGTTCCCTGAAGAATTGCCCCAACTCTGCAACTGCTCTGTATAAGTCAGGGCGGCCCAATCCTCTAAGGATAACAGGTAAAACCCTTTGAAGTAGGACGTGGCAGTCATGAGTTTTCAACCCTTGTACCTTGTTTCCATCTGCACTGACTCTCCTTTCAGGGTTGGAAGCAAATCCATGTGGGAATCTCACACGTGACAGGACCTCGCAGAATTCTTTTCTTTTTACCTTGTCCAAGACGTACACAACTGGTGCCATATCCCGTGGTTTACCTTCATCTTGCACCTCAAATCCTGTCTGATACCCAGGTGTGTCAAATCAATCCTAGATTTTAAGGTATCTTTCGTCTTGCCTTCAATATTAAGAAGTGTGACGATAATGCTGTCACATTTATTTTTCTCGATGTGCATCACATCAAGATTATGCCGCAGATCCAAATCTTTCCAATACTCCAAGTCCCACAAAGTGGACCTGCGGGTAAACAATAATCTCTCTTCTGCCCTGCCACGCTTCCTTTTCCTGCTACCATTATCAGGATGGTTTCCTGGTGTAATATGCCTGACCTTCTCTAATTACACTTGCAACTCATCGGCAGTGAGCCTCTTTGGCGCATCACGGTTTTCATGCTTTGCATTGAACACATGTCTTCGGTATTTTCTAGGAAGCGGCTTGTCCTTGGCAAGGAAACGACGGTGTCCAATGTAACAGATCTTGCTAAGTATTGTGTATGACAGCGGATTCCTGTCACAACGAACATATGCATTGTAACCATGTGTCGTTCGCCCTGACATAGTGCCCAAAGCCGGATAATCATGGATGCACCAAATTATAACAGCACGCACAAAGAAATCAGCTGGTGGGCTGCTATATAGGTCTCGAGTGAGAACACCCTTCCATAGCTGTTGAAGTTCCTCCACAAGGGGCTCCATGAACAAATCAAAATCCTTTCCAGGACTTTTTGGACCTGGGATGAGCAAGGCCATCATGTAGTTTGATTCTTTGGTGCAGACATTTGGAGGCATGTTGTAAGGGATAACAAGCACTGGCCACATGCTATATGTGGCGCTCTGGTGGCCAAATGGGTTAAATCCATCTGAAGCTAAGCCAAGTCTAATGTTTCTCGGGTCAGCAGCAAACTCTTTGTGTTTATCATTGAAGCTTTTCCACTCACTACCATGAGATGGATGGCTCATTACATTCTGATCTCTGTACTCCTGGTTCCTAGAATGCCACAGTATATCCTCTCTTGTTTCAGCATCATGAAACAACCTCTGCAATCTTGGTGTAATTGGAAAATGTCTCAGAACATTATGAGGAATCCTCTTCACAGCATCGCCATCTTTCCATCTTGATGATTTGCATTTCGGGCATTCACTTAAGTTGGCATAATCCTTCCGGAACAGAACACAATTATTCTTACAAACATGGATCATATCATATCCAATTCCAACTGCACGAAGGAAATTCTTCATTTTACTGTAGGTGTGTGGCAGCTCAGACGCATCTGGGAAAGATTTGCGGAAAGCAGCCAACATCGCATCAAATGATTTGTTGGTCATCCGCTCAGATGTCTTCACCTGAAGAAAGGTGACCATAGCTGAGAATACTGACAGCTTATTTCCTGGGGTGACAGCAACGTTGCATTGTTCCAACATGCGGGCCCACCGTTTTTCTTCTGCAGGTGAAAGTTCACGGAATGCACGAGCATTTCGTAGCATTGTTTCAATGTTGGTCAAACTCACTGGCTCCGCCACCACCACCTCCTCCTCCTCTTCCACCTGAGCATCAGGCAGATCAAGATGGTGATCTGCTGCTTCCACGTAGTCAATAACATTGACGTTCACAGCTTCACCATGATGAACCCACCTAGTATATGTGACCGACATCCCATACAAGTGTAGATGATTTTGCACAGTTGACTGGGGTCTTGTAACTAAATTCATACAACTGCTACACGGGCAGAGCACATCTGATTTCGGACCACCGTACTCAGCTCTGATAAAGTTCATGAAGTTTTCAACCCCCTCGACATATGCAGCGGAGAATCTTCGAGCAGAAGTTATACAAGTCCTGTCCATCTGTTAGACATACAAATTAGTTCTTCTACTAGATATTACAGGAAAAACATATATGCTTTTTTATGAAGTCCAGAAAAAATACCTAGGTCGATGTCTAAAGCTATGGCAAGATATTTGGACGAGCAGATCTAAGTAACGAAATATATGTAAAGCTAATTCAGCAAACAGATTTGAGTGCCAAATTATGGCAGGCTGTTTCAGCAGTCAATGAGGCCGAGCACACAGCCATCGAACTATCGAAGGCCATCACAGCAACAAAGTCGAGTATAAAACGGTGTAGAGCTATTTCACCTAACAGATTGGCTACTAGACCATGGCAATCTACGTCACAATAAATATATGGCAGGATATTTTAGCAACTAATCGGCCTTGGCATGCCATCTCAGCTAAGCAGATTGAGTGCAGAACAGGGCAAGGAAGCTTCTTAAGCAGAGCATATTGACAGTAAACTACTTCGGCAAACAGTGAGATTAACAACGTCTATCAGCTAACATTCAGCGCTACACCGACATGAACGGGGCCTCAGTCTAGATTGCGCGTACCGTGGGAGAAGCTGACTGTCGTGCGTCTCCACATGAACGTCGCCAGCGGTGGCGGCGCTGACCGCCGTGAGCCTCCACAAGAACGTAGCCAGAGGTGGCGGCGCAGCTAGAGGACAGCAGTCTACGAGAGCGTACTGTGGGAGCGAGAGGATCGCCGAACCGCGGCGCTGACATATTGGCGCGGCGGGGAGGGCGGCTTTGACGGAGCGAATGGGAGTGGAGGGGAGGAGGGGTTTGGGGAATATTATTGGCTAGTTGGCCGAAGGGCGGTTGAATCGGATTTGGGGGGAATTTTTGGGTGGGAGGATTTTCACGCGGTGAGCGGGGGGAGTTTGGCACATGGTCGGTTTCTCCAAGTGCAGTCCCACGTGTCAGTGAAGAGGCAAGCCGAAGCGCGTTCCGTTTACGTGAGCCATGCGCAGGACCGAACGTGTGTGGGGTGCAATGCGACCGCGACAGGAGTGATGTGAGTGTACCACATTTTTTCCTTTTAAACTAGGTGCTTCGCCCCCACAAAAAAAATCTGTTGCTTCGCGTGATCCATCGATACTACTACTAGTAATCCGGTAATCCCGACTAAAACGGCGCGGCCGGGTCTTTTCCCGCGCGATATGCTGGGAGGTTGGCTTAGTTGGGTTTTTTAGGACGAGTAATGCTACACCTACGTAATCCTAGTTACGTAATTAACGTAATGTGAAACGTGTGAGCTGTTGATTGTAGATTGGGGGGAGGGAGGGGCCCACCACCATGAAAATCAGGGGAGGAGAGAGAGAGGCAATTTACGTTAACCCTTTCGTAAGTTCCCGTAGATGTAGAAAGATGTGTTCGATCCTGCAATATAGGCCGTCCGATCTATATCTAACGGATAGGAAGGAAACTATGACAATTTACCCGCACTCCTCTCCACATTTTCAGATAAGGCTTTCCCTCGTTCATCCTTTTCTCCCACAAGATCTTGATCTTCCGTGCAACGCACAGGCATCTTGCTAGTACTCCTACAATATGTATATTATTGTGAAAGTTCATATACACCGGCCGAGATTAATGCAAACACAGCAGATTTTCATTACATTTCGAACTTTTATAGGACAAAAAATAATAAAATAAACCCGACCCTAAACCTATTCTACGGTGGCGACCGACGTCCTCCATCTGTGATCTCCATGTACGGGGGTGGGGTTCAAGACCCGTGAAGTGAAGGTGCGGTCTCCGGCGAGGAAAAGTAGAACACGGGAGACGGACCGGCCAGTTGGCACACCATGCCCTGCCGCCTCCCATGCCCTACTCATCCTCGGAGGAGTCCCCGACCTCGGTGGTGCCGGACGTTGGACGGCGGCAAGTAGGACGCGTGGCTGACGGTGCTCCCGTCATCAGCCGCCAGCGTGGCCACCGCTTGTGCGGCGACTTCAGCGAGGGCGGCGACCTCGAGCTCCATCCCCGAAGACAAGCTCTCCCATAGAGCGTTCGTGCTTGCGGTCATGGCGGATGTGGTTCTAGGTAGGAGGACGATGCGCTATGGTGTGGAGGTTAGCTGGGCGTTGCCACTTTAAGTAGCGCATTTCGGTGAGGCCAAGCGTCCGGGTGCGTCATTAAGTCGCCGGAGTTGTTCCTCGGGCACCGAGCCTCTTAATGACGACATACGAATGGACGGCATGAATGCGGGCAGCTAGCGCCGGCTGGGGACACACTGCGCGACGACGCGAGGGACGAGGGTTTTGGTGTGCCAGGGTAGTCAGCTGCGGTCGTGGCAACGTTGGAGATGCCCTTTGCTCACATGCGATCCCCGCATGTCATTGAAAAAGCAAGATGACCCGGCATGGTCTCAGGTCCAGAGGATGCAGTTGGCCACGCTACACCACTCCGCGGACGCGTTGCGGCGCCCCGTGCATCCTCGACGAGCCGGGTGTTGGGGTGTGTTTGGATTGTGGCCAAAGTGCACCTTGCCAAAATTTTGGTCATGACCAAAAGATTGGTCTTTGTTTGGATGGTTGCCATTTTTTTGGCATGCCAATGAACTCTAGCCAACTCTAGTTCATTTTTCTTGCCAATGTCGGCAAAATCATGGGCAACCAATACCTCAACCAAAATTTTGGTCATGACCCAAAGATTGGTCTTTGTTTGGATGGTTGCCATTTCTTTGGCATGCCAATGAACTCTAGCCAACTCAAGTTCATTTTTCTTTCCAATGTCGGCCAAATCATGGGCAACCAATACCTCAACCAAAATTTTGGCTACCCAATGCTTTGATGGGGCAACCTTGGGCACAAACCAAACATACCGTTGGTCGTGCCACAGCACTAACGCCACCCTCGGCAAACTGAAACCGACCGTGTCTAGCAACGATATGAGCGTGTCGCTCACTGCGGTCGCCATGTCTAGAGGCGGTGCTGGAGCTGTGCCCCGATGTTGGCCCCAACGACCCACATGAACGGTTGTCGATGGTGAGGAGGTCATGGGCCAGCTCCTCCATTGGACTAGTCTACGCTACATCGTCCCGACGGGTGTGCCCCACATGTCTGTTTCCCTATTTTCCCAGCCATATTCGAGCGTCAGTGCTCCGTGTTGCGCATTAGGCCTTTCACTATGTAGGCCAAGCGAGACAACTTATTGTTTATTTGATCCTTTCAAGTATAATCATGTGGCGTTTGCTTATTTCTCATTCCTCTCCAACCCTCTTCTCCATCGATCATGTCGCCCTCCAGTCGAGTCCATCCTCCCGCATGCCTCATTTGAACATTCCACCGAGTATCATTCGCATGTACCCACCGTAGTACTCTTTCAATAGATCTCCGGACCCCGAGATGAAATCGAGAGGGAATGAGTGGGGGCACGTGATACCTAAGGCGGATTCAAAATTTTGAACCGGTGATCATAGCATCCGCAAATCATATATAAAGGGTATTCAATGTTCGTTTCGTTTTTGAACGTACAATATACTCCCTCCTATCCTTTCTACTCCCTCCTTCTATCTATATTGGGCCTAATGCATTTTTCAAGACCGCCTTTGACTATTGACAAGATTAATAGTACATGACATGTATAATGCGAAAATTATATCATTGGAAGCTCCTTTCACATACGAATTTGATGGTATGCTTTATTTAAGTTGCATGTCATATATTATTGCTCTACCTTTTGGTCAAAGTTAGCCTCGAAAACGCATTAGGCCCTATACAGATGGAAGGAGGGAGTAGTTTACATATAAGTTTTTTGTGTAGTCAAAGTATATCTACTTTGATAAAAAAAGGTATCAACATTCAACAACGCCCAATCAATATTGTTAGATTCGTACGTACTCCTAGATTTGTACTCGAGATGGTTTCCAATTTGACTATTGACAAGATTAATAGTACATGAGATGTATAATGTGTAAATTATATCATTGGAAACTCCTTTCACATACGAATTTGACCGTATGCTTTGTGTAAGTTGCATTTCATATATTATTACTCTAACATTTGGTCAAAGTTAGCCTCGAAAAACGCCTTAGACCCTGTATGCTTTGTGTAAGTTGCATGTCATATATTATTACTCTAACATTTGTGTAAGTTGCATGTCATATATTATTACTCTAACATTTGGTCAAAGTAGTATAGTGGAAGTGGATCCTCTGACGTAGGTATCCCTGCATTACCCTCCCTTTCGGTCACTTACTGGCGGACCCCATGCTTGCTAGGCCCCGCATGTCAGTTACTCAATGGGTTCGGCCACGTCAGGGGATCCTCATCCGTAGTAATACTCCCTCTATTTTTATTTACTCCGCATAAAACAGAGGGAGTGGTGGTATAATAAATGATGCGGGCGGGGGAGGGGGAGGGACGTCGGTTTGCTCTCAACTGCGGTCCCACAAGCGAGCGAACGCAAGACGAAGCATGTTCCATTCGGTGGGCGACATGGAGGGTCCAGCGTGCCGGGCTGCAACGCGAACGCGACAAGAGTGATGTACAGTCAAAGCCGATTGACCGGTCGTCACCGGAACCACTATTCACACTAGAACCTTCGCTGCTCGGCCTACGCCAGCCACTGCCCTAAAACCACACCAAATCTCCAGCCCATTCCCCCACCTTTCGATCCCCTAGCCCGCATCAAGCGTCCCCTAGTTTGCTGGAAAGCCATGGTGTGCCGCAAGATCACTTACTACAAGATGCTGACGCCGGAGCGGCGCACAGAAATCGCGGTGGCGGTCGGCGCCACAGACCTCCGTTCCCAAGCTCGCTTTGCGGCGGGCCAATCCCCGAGTTCTCTGGAGCCAAGCTACAAGGAGGAGGAAGCCGATCCAATGTTCATGGTGGAGGTCGCGGCGCAGAAGCCCCCGATGGGTATGAGACGATGGACGTCGACTTCGTGCCGGCGTCCGTGTCCCGCATGGTGCAGGCGGACCAGCGGTTCAACATGGCGATACTAAAGGAGGACCGGGAGGCAGAGGCTCAACTCCACGCGGAGCGCGCGCATGCCGCTGCCATCGAGGCTCTCCTGCAGGCGGAACCGGATGTCATGGATGTGAACCAGGTGGCGGAGGCTCAACTTGAGGCGGAGCGCGCGGATGCCGCTGCCATCAAGGCCCTCCTGCAGGCGGAACCGGATGTCCTGGACTTGAACCGGGTGGCAGAGGCTCGACTCGACGCAGAGCACGCGGATGCCGCTCTCATTGACGCCCTCCTGGAAGCGGAACCGGACGTCCTAGAGTTGAACCGGGCGGTGGAGGCTCGTCTCGACGCAGAGCGCGCGGATGCCACTGCCATCGAGGCCCTCTTGCAGGTGGAACAAGACGTCCTCGACTTGAACCGGGCTGTGCTCTCATCCATGCAGAGCGCCCGCACGCTCCGCTTGAACGAGTAGCTGGAGGCCGAGGACAACCATGGTGCGGAGACACACGTCGGCAGCGACGGCTGGTTCGCACCGGCAGCCAAAGACGACGAGGCTGTCTCTTTCCGTGAGCAGTGATAGTTTTTCTTTATGTTGTTGTTTTCATGGATCTTTTGCTGTGTAAAAACATATATTTGTTATGCAAGTTGCCTGACTTGGGTCAGTCTACCATTTCAGGCGGTTGGATGAATATGCTGCGTCTCCTAACCCTTCTTTCCTTCTTCCTCACCTCTTCTTCTTCCCCAACAGACCACCGCACGGGCCGTACGGATACTCCCCAACATGCGGTTGGATAAACATACTCTATGAACGAAAATTATGTGTCAGCGATAGGATGGCTGAGTTTGGTGTGTTCACATGCGACAACACATGTCAGTGAGGGTGCGTTCCCTTGGTTGGGTTTGCAGCGTGCGGGAGCGACTGTGTGAGGGTGCGGTGCGACTGCGGCGTGCAGGAGCGACCGTGTGAGGGTGTGGTGCGACCGCGATAGCCGTGTGCAAGTGTACCTCCTTCTCATTTTGAAAACTTTAGGCAAGCTTGGCAAAAATGTGTAGCGAAGTTTGGCAATGCAAGGCCTAGACCCAAACAGGATAAGTACGTACTCCCTCCGTTTCTTTTGAGTACGTACTAGGAGTACTAGTGTTAAAAAAGAAAGGCTGGGTTTTCCTTCGCGGGATTTAATCGATACAAATCCTCGTTTCACATGTCAATTAATGCATATTTTCTTCTCCAAAGACCAAAGAGCTAACCATCTCACTCCTCATCGCTTGATTAATGCAGCGCCATGCAAACCAACCTTCTCACTTCCGCATGCATGCAGGGGATATTAATGTCCTTGGTTGCTAACCCCATCAATTTTGCCTCGATTAGTGTTAGTGGCCCTTTCCAAATTGTAATTTTGATATATTGGCCTTGTGTACAAAAAATGGAGGTAGTAACTATATTTGACTTCCTTCCCCATTGCGGTGACGTCGACGATATTTTTTTTGTGGTGGTTTGGTGAAGTGCGTTCGACGGAGAACACCATTTGCATCCAGGAAGTCCTTTACTAGTACTACTAGGAGTAACTAATGCAATGAGATGGCTTCTCGAAGAAGACGACGGAGAAGCAGAGTCAGCGAAGAGTGAAATGATGGTTGCTTCGTCCGTGCTTTTGTGATTTGACGCCTCACTGCTTTGTGATTTGTGATAGAAGGGATAGGGGAGTAGACTCTATGCTCTATACTATAGTACTACATGCGTCCAAGCATGGGAGAAAGAGGAGAGACATTGCATTTTTCTATTCCTTCAATCAATCAATCACGGAGCTTCGGTTCCATCTTTTTCGCTTTGGCAACACTATCCACAATGGTTCCCATGATGCCAAAAGCTATTTTCACATTTGGCTACACATTGTGGATGCCCTTAACTGTACCACTTGGTTTTTCTCCTATGTGCTATCTGTACAAATCTCAATTATATTGATCTAAAAAATTATAGAATCGAGATTAGTAAAAAGGAGGTGATTTTGCCGCGCGGATGGCGGGGGAGGTTTCTTATTTGAGCAATGCTACATCCACGTAATGGTTTACGTAAAGTTACGAACTGATGTGATGTGGGACTATTTTATTGGATTAAAGGAGAGGATTAGGCCCACCCCACCTGAAAATCAGGGGGGCATATATAGATTAGATGGAAAGTATACATAGCAGCTACGTAGCCCTTTGTAAGTCTAGGATTATGCTTCTTATTTTCAGAGGACGTTGTCCTGGCGGTTTGCTAACATGCTGTCCCACGTGTCAATGCTTTACCAAGCCGATCCGCGTCCCACATGAGGCAGAACAACGACAGAAGCAACACGTGGTTAAGTTGAAGAAGATGAGGGAGAAGCGGATTCATCAACAGTGAAATGATGGTTGCTTCGTCCCTCCAACTTAACTGCGGGAAAGGTGCAGCTTTGTGATTTGACGCCTCATTGCTCATTACTACGCTGGCACCATGACTGGGGTGCTTCACCCTGGCTGCTCTGCACTGTATTCCGGTATGGCACGTGGACCCGGTAGCTTGATGTCCCATATGTCGGCGAAAGGGACTAGAAGATTTATGAAAGTGAGCGCTCCACTCTTATGATGGAGGAGTAGACGACACGACGGCCCAGTGAACTGTCACTTGTACTGTATAGTACTAGTATAGTTTTGCTGTTTCGCACGATCCATCGATACAAACCTGATTAAACAGGAAAGGGCGGGATTTTTCCCGCGCGGTAGATGATACTAGCCATACATTTCAAAGGCAATTTTAATGTATGCAAACTGAATAATTATAAGTAACAATATGATATCTAGTAAAACTAAAAACACATATGATTTATTGTGTTAGAGTGTAGTAGTAGTGCTGTATTGCATAGTTGTTAGATGTAACATGCGAGAACGTGCAGAGATGTAGGTTTGGAGGGCCTACAGAGAGAAAAGCGTAATACAGTCACCGAACTTCAGAATAAGCTGATTACGGTCACTATATACATTTTGCGGTGATTATATGGTCACTTGCTCACAGCTCAGCATCGGATTGCACTCTGTTGACCGGCCAAATAGTCTGCGTGGCGCCATGTTGACTAGTTAAATTGACCACGTTCGTAGTGGGTCCCATCTGTCAGTTCGCATGGGCAAAAGGTCAGATAAACACAAATTTACGCAGGCGCGACAAGGCTCCAACCCGTGCACGGGAATCACCTGGTTGTGTATGTGTTTGTCAGGGCCTGATGTGTGCGCATGCACGTGTAGGTTGAGCACTTGAGCGTGAGAGTGTGTGTTGGTCGTGTGGTGTACTAGTGTGTGCATGCATGCGTGTGTGTGCGTGTGAGTGTTGCGTGCGTGCGTGTGAGTGTTGCGTGCGTGCGTGGCTGCGTGTGTACGTGTGAGTGTTGCGTGCATGCGCGGGTGCATGTGTTTGTGTGAGTGTTGCGTGGATGCAGTTCGTGTACATGCGTGCGTGTGTGTATAATCACCACACTAGCTCCTGTGTGTTAAAACAGACGGCTCAGCATACCAATACAAGGCCACCTTGTCCGCTATGCCCGCGGTCATGACTTCGAACCACCGTCCAAATATTTTTTTGTCGTTTGTTTTCATTCTTACTAGCAAGATGCCCGTGCGTTGCACGTAACATCAAGATGCATTTGTATGACTTGTTTGTCTTGTGAGAGAAAAGGATGAACGAGGGAAGGCATTATTTGCAAATGTGGAGAGGTGTGTGGGTACCTTTTTGCAAAATTGCCATAGTTTCTTTCCTATCCGTCAGATATAAATCGGACGACCTATATTGCAGGATGGCAGGCACACCATCATCACCAACTCTGTTTTTTATAAGAGTGTATTTTATGTATTTTATAAGAGTGTAGATGTAGAGTAGATACAAGTCGACAGGTGGGCACGATGGTAGTGAGATAATGTGATGCAACACTAGAGGTGCCATGTGGAGCGTTTAACTGGTCAACTAGTCATGTCATGAGCAAATACAGAGTTGTACGGTGAGCCCGTGACTGCATAATAACCACTAAACATAAATGGAGACCGTAATGAGTGGATTCTGAAGTCCAATGTACGTATCGTGCTTTCGCTTCAAATACAATGATCCTAATTGCATATATCGTGAGAGAAAGATGAAACATGCCTGAATTTTCTGGGGGACTTACTTTTAGAGGACCTGGAGATAGTTTTGTATGCATACGTGAAAGGGCGTACAGGGGGGTATGCGATGGAGAGAGAGATGCTCTTCGTTTCTCTTTATTATGACTAACTTTGTATATAGTATAAAAATATACAAATTCATAGTGCGGAATAAATATCATTGTGGGCACCATGCAATGCAAATTAGCGTTCGTACTTGTCCATATAACTTTGTAATGTTGTATATATGTAGAAACTCTAAAATATTTTTTTGGCCACACTTTATTCAAAAGGAATGTTGTATGCGAAATAAACGTGAAGAGAGGGCTTTTTAGATCAATGGGGTACATGATGTAACATGTGTGAATGTGTAGTTGATGCATTTGGCGGGGCCTAGAGAGGTATGTGTGTGTATTACGTATTCGCGAGAGGCATGGATAGAGGGGCCGACGGGGGGGGGGGGGGGGGGGGGGGGGGGGCGTGGGAGAGATAGCACGAGAAATGAGAGTGGTCTAGAGAGAGAGAGACGAATATGACATCACGACAAGAGATTCCATTCCGTTGAGTGTGTATATGCGAGGGGGGAGGGAATAGAGGCACCAGGAGAAATTTTCTATGTGTGTGGTGTTTGTCTTGGTATTTGTGGGTGTGAGAAGATAATGAGACGTGGGGGCAGAGGGTGTGTCACTGCGTGAGGTCCGGTGGGTCGAGGTGAGGCCCTTCGTTCTGTTCCGTCCTGCGCCACATTGGTTGGCCCGTGACGCATTTAGGAAGACCCATGGATGACTAGTCATACAAGACAAAGATAGCAGAATTGTGAAGGACTCCGTGTCCACTGACAAAGCCGGCTAGGATTTGTAACCCTAGGTTCTCGGACTAAGGTAACCCCTTTATCTCTGATATTACTATTCATCCAACCTAACTTTAAGGGGCATCCTACAGAATGCTCTGCTAGAATCATACTCGTCGATTAGGAAGAGAGGTGTGAGACAATGCGTGAGAGACAGGCGTAAAGATAATGTGCGTACATGAGACACGTAGGCAGGTCCATGTATATAGAAAGGGTCGATGAGGATTGTGCGTGTGTATGTTTGCGAGAGGAAGAGTGCTTGTGATAAATGTTAGTGAAAACAATTGTAAATGGTTACGAGAGAGAGGGAGGGTCATATCTAGAGCATGTGTGCGAGAAAGACACCTCGGGAGAGTGTGTGAGCATGTGTGAGAGACCACCGATGGAGAGTGAAACTACACGTAAAAGACTGCTCTACACATTGATTAAAGATATAAATTGTATCCAAATATTAGGATGGGATCATGATATTTGCAATTCGCGTAAGGAGCGGTCATTGATCCATCATACATCTAGATTCTATCGAATTTGAGCATGTCTATGTTATTATTCGACACAATTGATCCACATAGTTAGTATTTTGAACTCCAGACAATGCATCGCTTTAGCAATCGAATATAAACGTGAGTATAGTTCATGTTGTGTGTGTAAAGCACATTATACATACGAAAGTTACACAATGGACATTATAAATAGCTACTACCTATGAACTAGCATACATTTGAATTCAACTTAAGGTGGTTAAAAAAATCAAATTCAACATGAAGTCCATTCAATTATTTGAATTTGATATCATGTCATTTGTAAACCATACCTAAATTATGGGGGCACCAATCTTTGCTCTGATTTTGTACATAATAGCATATGTAGTCGTGTACAAAATAGATTCAAATTTAGCTCCTCCATTCCAAAATAATCATAGTTATAGGATTTTCAAGTGTCAAAATTTCAAAAAGAAGCGGATTATTTAATGAGGTTTTCAAACATACAAGGTCAAATATAACGTTGTATATTTAGGTCAATCCTCATAGTTCAAGAGTACTCTAAACGTGAATGCTTGTGTTTCAAAATTTCGAACGAAGCGCCAAAAGAGCCTCTACTCGCCCGAAACCGCGTGAGACCAATGTTTGGTAGTACAAGGAAATTACTTTTCTAATAACTCCGACCCGTGAAACCTACCGACCCGACGTCCAAAGGTCTAAACTGGGGTAGGTTTGTAGCTTCATCTAGACGCCACGCAACCGCATCCGAAAAACATTCATACACAATGGCGCCTAAGCACACATGCGCGCGGCCGAAATCGCTCCCGCCCACTATTTGGGACACCTGGGATTACCATCCTACCCCCGACCCGCAGTAGGTCCCGAATTTAAGAGGGGGGCAAAGTTTGTACTTTCCCCAAATTTCAAACAAGCGCGTCCCATCTTCTGTTCAAAAAAGCCAAAAACAAGCACGTCCCAGACCGAAACATGGTTCCCCCCACCCGTCCGATTCCCCATTCGTACTCCGTGGGCGCCAAAACTACCTCTCCACCAGCCGTGAAACCCCGACGTCCTCCGTCTGCCACCCCATCCCACCCATCAACCGCCGCCCTCCTCCATCATGCCGGAGCCGATACCCCGACGTCGTCGTCCACCGCAACCTCAACCGCAATGCCCTCCATGGCTAGTAGTTGAAGCCGAGGCCGAGCCATCCGTACCCGAGCCACTTCAACCACGCCGTCCTGCGCCTCACCGCTGCCACTCCAACTTCGCCACCCTCCACCGCACCGGAGCTGTTCCTGCTACGCCGTCCTTCGCCGCCTCGGATCTGCTTCCCCTCCGCCGACATACGGCCACAACAACACAATCAACAATTTGGCCATGGGTTCGTCCAAGCATGCACCCTCCAGAACATCGGTTTCCCTGGTAAAAACAAGAAGATCGGCGCGACATGTGGGGGTGACCACACCGGCAACCGAAAAAGGTACTCCTCTTCCCTTATTCGTGCAAATCTTACGTCTCTGCTTGCACGGTATTCATCCCACAAAATACACTAGTTGACCGCTTCTTCTTGATACTAGATGTTCCTAGTAACTCGCGATGCACAAGGTTTCTCCTCACATACTATTTCACCTTAGCTAGAGGTCCGTCGCCCCCCTGAATTTAAATTTCTGGCCACTTGATTCCCAATTAACGGAAGCATTCCCCGGCATAACAGGCGCTAGTACGCCTATTACGCCGGGGAGGTAGCGCCTTGGTGTTTATCATATGGGCGTGTGCGGCCTAGAGCTACTGGCGCCCGATCTGGAGGTCGGCCGGGATTAAAGGGATGGCCTGGGGGCACTGCCAAGAACGGCGGTGGTGTGAGGTCGATGGGAGGGCGGGGCGGCGGAGGCAGGGGTCTGGGCCGGTGGTCGCTGGCGGTTCGAGAAAGATCGTCAACAATGACTGGCGGGAGGTAGACGAAGGCCATCTCCCCGTTCCTTATAGATCGGACGGTTCATTAAAAAAATCGACTAACCTATTTATTTTTAGTCGACTGTTATCTTAGATATGACCACATGTGGTGGTGTGCTGGAGGAGTACCTGCATTTCCTATGCTCATATATTACAAAATCATACGGAGTAGAATCTAATTTTGTTTGCCATGCAATGTTGTAGAGCTATCATATGTCTCCTATCATTTATTTTTCAGCCACCTGCTATCTGCTACTTTTACAGTGCACTAGTTCTGCACACACTTCACCCTTACTCTCACTGTTGTGTTTTTATGCAAGGGTATTTCAGACTCTGCTGCCATGAGAGAAGCCAAAAAGAAAAGAGATAAGTCGCTCCAGCTTGTTGTGCGGCTAGGCAAGACACGTTTCAACGCTTTAATGGGTGCAGTGTCAGCAGATGGAGACGGGGAACGTAGCTCTGGAGTTGATGACCTCGCTCACAATGAACCACCATCCCAGGTGCTTGCTTTAACTTTGCGGTGTCATATGTGGTTGCATGTTCAATATGGTGTCTAGCTTGTATTCGAAAGGCCGAAGTCGATAAGATAAGGAAAGATATTTTTTTACATGAACCACCATCCCATGAGCACCAGAAGACAAATAGCTAGTCAGGGCACTGGCCGAGCCAGTGACAAGCCCAACAAATATAGGCATCACCTAGAAGCCAACTAAAAAGCTGCGATGGTGGCGAAGTAGCCCGCCTCCCACCAGGCTCTCAGGTCCTAGATGATCATGCTCACCACTCCAGCCGGATGTCTAGCTTGTATTGCTTCCAATTTGGTTAAATTGCATCTGCTTAGCTTACACATTATACCTTTGAATATGACATGCCTTTCTGTTTTTGGTACATACTAGTACATCTATGTATTAACCATGTTCTTACATCAAACTAATGTTCTTGTGTATCCCTCATCAATCACTTATGACGAGGCAGGCAGGCAAGGGGACTACTCCTCATTTAAAGAATGCAGCGTCAGCCTCCCGACATGATTCTCAAGAAACAAAAATGCTACATGAAGATAGTGAACGTAGCTCTGTAGTTGATTACAACATTTCCCCTACACTAGCATCGCAGGTGCTTGCTCTAACTTGGCAGCGTGATATGTGGCTGCATGTTGCATATGGTGTCTAGATTGTAATTCTTCCAATTTGGTTAAACTGCATGTGCTAGTCTACTTAGCTTATACATTATACCTGTTAATGTGACATGCCTTCCTGTATTTAGTACATAGTACATCTGTCTATTAAGCATGTCCTTACATAAAACTATTGTTTTTTTGTATCCCGCATCAATCAACATGACGAGACACCTTTAGTATATGCAGTGCGATATTAGTTGCATCTTTCATATGATTTATAGCATGCGCTGCTTCTAATTTTTTGAAATTCCATTTATGATGGGACGCTTTTAACTTGGCAGAGTCATATTGGTTGCATCTTTCATGTGGTGTCTAGCTTGCATTTCTTCTTATTTGCTGGAATGATTTCTGCTTAGTTTACACAAACAGTTGTGAACATGCCATGCCGTCCTATTTTTCGTACATATTCCATCCTGGTATCATGTGTTTGCCTTACATCAAAGTAGTGATTGTCAGTATCATGCATGAATGAGTTCTGAAGATTATTGCTTTTTTTTGTCGGTTTTACTTGACAATTCAAAATCAATAAAGCGGAAGGAAGTTAGCAAGGCAGCGGATAAAGGTGCTCCTTCCGAACAGAGGGCCTCTACAGTTTTTACTCCTCCACACCCCCAAGATGATTTCCAAGACAACACATGCATAGACACTCAACAAAGCCGTGTTTATGATGACCACGTCTCCCCTAGTGCAGCATCACCGGTGCTCCCTCTAACTTGGCACTGTTATATGTGGTTGCATGTTATGTGTGATGTCTAGCTTGTATTGCTTCTAATTTTGTTGAATTCCATCTGCTTACTTTACACATTATACTTGAGTAAGACACATGTTCCTGTTTCTAGAACATACAATATCTGTCTATCACACCATGTTCTTACATCATATTACTACTGTTGTGTAACCTGCAACAATCACTTATCATAAGACACGTTTGACTTCGGAGTGTGATATAGGTTACATCTCACATTCTTTTCTAGCTTGTACTACTAATTTGTTGAAATGGCACTTATGACGAGACAGTTTTAACTTGGTAGAGTGATATTCGTTGCATCTTTCATATGGTGTCTAGCTTTCATTGCTTCTAATTTATTGAAATGCCTTCTCCTTAGTTTACACATCATAAGCTGTGAATATGCAATACTGTGAATATGCAATGGCACTAATGACAAGAGACCTCTAACATGGTAGTGTGATGTTGTTTGCATCTTGCATATGATTTATTTCTTGTACTGCTTCACATTTGTTTAAACGCCATTTATGATGAGACACTGTTAACTTGGCAGAGCGATATTTGTAGCATCTTTCATATGGTGTCTACCTTCCATTGCATTGCTTCTAATTTGGTGAAATGTCTTCTTCTTAGTGTACACATCATAGTTCTGGTTATCTCTTCCGTCCTATTTTTCATACATATTACATCCTCCTATCATGTGGTTGTCTAACATCAAAGTTCAGTTCGTCTGCATCACGCATCAATTTGTTCTGAAGAACTGAATTGTTATTCGTTTTTCTTGTCGGCTTGACTTAACATGGCATAGAGAAAGAGGAAGAAACACAGAATGGCAGGGAATGAGAAGCGGATGAATCCTGCAGATTCTGCTGGTACTGATGGTGCAATAGAAGGTCAAAGTCCAGCAGAAAATTCTACAAACACGGCGTCCCATGCTACACGAGTTGCAAAAAAAGACAAACAGAAACAAATAGCTGCCACCAAACAAGCAGAGACAGCCCTAGTTCTTGCAACACCTACCACAGTACTACCAGCTGCACAACGTACTCGTGCGTCAACTGAGCTAGCAGCACGTTCCCAAGCTCCCTTGCCACCTGACACTACTTTCCAAGCACTCTTGACACAAGACGAGTTGGCAATATCAGATGAACCTTGTGAGCTTCAACAGCAAGAAGGTATTTGCTGGAGTCAAGTTACAGTTGCATGCTTCTTTATATGTAGTCTCACAGTTTGATGTACACTAACACTTCCTATGTTTGTTGTTGGACTAGCACCTAGGCGCAAGAGGAAACAAACATCAGGGATAATGCTCGATAGGTTAACTAAATCTAGAGGAGGAAGAATGGAGATCCGTTTTGAGGCAGGTTTAAAAAGGCCACGTGATGCTACAGAGTCAACCAAGTTAGTATCAGAGGCAACGGTTGCTGTTAGGTGTCATGTACGTATCCTCCCAACATGGATTCAGTACAGGAATGACAAAGACGAAACCCAATTCAACACCTTCCTCGACCATTTATCTGTAAGTATGGTTATGTATGGAAACTAGTAATATCGTCTTGCTCTGTCCAATACTTTCTAGGTTGCTGATAATGAGACTCCCATAATTTTCAACAGATGAGGTTCAAGTTGGATAGCCAAGATGATGCAACCAGACAAGCTTGCACCCATGTTTTCAAGTCTGCTCTGCGACAGTATCGGTATAACTTGAGGAAAACTCACTTTGAAGGCAAGGCTAACAGTAAACTTGCCCAAACATCTCCAGTGGAAAATATATCTGATGAAGACTGGAGAGGCCTCGTTAAACACTGGTCCGATCCAAAGTATCAGGTACATTATATATATGTCATCAGATCACATGTTGAAGTCCTATTTACGCATGTGCCATACAAATCTATCTTCTTGTAGGTGAACTGTTCAAAGAAGAAGGCCAACCGTACGAAAGTGAAATTCCAACAGACGACAGGATCTCATAGCTATATTGCACACTGCGAGGCTCTTGTAATTAGCTGCTGTTTCACTCTTTTCGATGTACCATATATTAGATCTATATTGACTTGTTCCAAATGTAGAGGAAAGCCCGCAAGGACCAAAAAGTACCTGAACCAAATGCTGTGGAAATCTTCAAGGACTGTCACACCAGCAAGAAGAAGGGAATGACTACACCAGTCAAAGCCGCTGTTGTAAGTCCTTAATCCTCATGCCTTTTAACTACTACTTACTCTGACTTGTGCCTTGAACTGCATGGTTTGCAGCCAATGTCTATTACTCTTTTCAATTTTATACACAATTGTCTTAGCATATCATTGCACCTTACAAGGTTTAAAAGAGAGGAGTGATGTTCCTTTCATCTTGACCCGTAATCTAGTTCCGTGCCGGACTTGCCCACACAACGTTACAATTGCCTGTTTGTCTGTTCTCAGTTGTTTTGTGATATGAATGATGTCATACTATGCTTACCGTATTATAAACTTCGTCTCTTCATCCTTAGCCCTCAATACAATGTGAAGAAATAGAAAATACATTAGCGATGGTACATGGTCATATGTTTGGAACCTGGTTTTATTATGTACTTTGCAATAAAATACAACTAATATTTTACATGGGTTCATCAGAATAAGTTCTGTATATAGACCAAAGCTGTTTTGTTTGGTTTTGCTGCCTCCTTAATATCTTCTGTTCTAGTACTACTAATGTAAACCTCAACTTTTCAGCGAGCTATGGAAAAAATGGTGGAACCGCCACCTTCTGAAGGTGGCGAGGCAACTATAACCGCAATGTCAGCTCTTGCTGCAGTGGGTCAGTACCTGTCCACTAATAGTGCCAAAAGCACGTTCTTGCGTAATACTGGGTTGGTTGTTAAGGCAATATCATGCAAACTGCCTCATGATCAAGATATGCAAGCTCAAAGCAATGTTGTATCTGCGCTCCAGACACAAGTCCTTTCCCTAACAGAGACCCTTTGTGAAACAAGGAGAAACATTGCTCAATGTCGTCAAGATATGCTTGGTTTTGAAACCAGACTATCAGACATTTGCTATGTTGTTCAGGAGCCTAGGGGAAATGAAGGTGAGGGTTATGGTACTCCATCGGACAATACAGCATGAAAACGTAACAGTCAGATCAAATGAACTAAGCTTCTGAACTTCTGGTGGTGCATTTATCTGCTAGACTGTTAAGTTTTATGCCAACCTTCCTTTTGTTATATAGTTGTAATTTGTTTTGGTGCGATACAAAATGTATTCTTAACGTGCAGCCATCGCCTGAAGAAAACATCAAGCCATTTTTGTATAGTGTAGGGTGTTCCCTTGTAGCGACCAGACCTCAAACAGTCTGATCTCTGTGCTCCGGTGTCATCCCTGGATCAGTAATGCTGACACCACACAGTACTTGGAGGATTTATAGCAGAGTAGCAATCACACACTTATTACATCGAGTGTCTCAAAAGAGAACTTATTACAATAAATATGGCTTAAGGCCATCTAATTACGATAATAGCGGAAGGCTTGGAAGATAAGTGAGTCCATCAACTCCAACGACATCACTGAGTATAGAACCACAACCTAAAAACTCCTTAATCATCGTCTGAAAAGTCTGCAACATTAACGTTGCAGCCCGAAAACGGGTCAGCACATGGAATATGCTGGCAAGGTAACACATAGAGAGTAATGGAATGCAACAGCTATACTATATGCATATTTGGCTGGTGGAAAGCTCTATGGTTACAGTTTTGCATAAAGCCAATTTTTCCCTACTTCAAAAGGAATAAATTTAATTACTATCATGGTGGTTGTTAAACATTGAGAATGGTTGACAGCATCCTCAATCCCAATTAAAAGTAATCATCATTAACCCAACAACATTAATTAAGAGTAACATGTTGAGATTCACATGATAATCCAGATACTAGATACTCAAGATGTCCATAACCGGGGACACGGCTAATCATGATTAGTTTGTTACACTCTGCAGAGGTTTGCGCACTTTTCCCCACAAGACTCGATCGCCTCCGTTGGGTATCTCGCACTACATGGTGTTTGAGAAACGGATGGCCGAGACACAGTCTTTCAGAAGCACTAGCACCTTACGATGGATAGACCGGTACACCTACTTTCCCCTACATCTGCTAGTCTACCCTGTAAGAGTTCGCACGACTTACTCAACTATGCCAGAGCCCATAATGGCTTGTGGCTGCACACCGAAGTTTCTAGTTTGAAAAATCTCATGATCCCTTTGAGCCTGGGTTGCGGTCCAAAAGAAAACATGCATGTCCTGGAATACCCAAGTGCCTCAATCCACCCAGATGTGTATTTAAGTTGCCACCTTAGATAAACCATTAATTATCAATCTCACATCTGTCATGGATTTCACTCACCCAATCCACGTCTACTAGCATAGCATGGCATAATAAGCAAGCGTAGAAGTAACTCCCAAAGGTTTGATAATAAACAGGTAATAGGTACTACCTCATCTACTTCCCATCCCGCAGTTTAATTAGATCCTAATCATGCAATGTGTGAAGATTGATCTAATGCAAAAAAACTGGGTTGTAGAAAAGGTATGATCAAAGTGTTACTTGCCTTGCTGATGATCCGTGGAACCTAACGATTCGAAGTAACAGGCGGCGCACTCCGGGTACTCTATCGCAGGCAAACAAACAAGCATACAATAAGTACTCATCTAATGCACAGGTAAAACTCATATAAGAGATCTAACCAGAAGGTTCAACTTAAGAACTCCGGTTGGCAAAAGGAATCAAATCGAACGAAGCAAAGAAAGTCAAACGGCGAAAGAAAACAACTTTGTTCTAGTAATCTGAACCTAAGTCAAATTTTATAGTAGCAAAAACTTGTTTAAGTTGATTATTCAGATAGAGGGTTTCGAGACGAAACTCCAGGCGCTTGAATCGCCTGATTTCGGTAAACGAGCGAAAAGGAAAACTAAAACGAAAATCGGATCAGAAATCGCGATCAGAAAATAACCGCGGAAAAATCCGACGAAAAAGAAAAACGACGAACGGATTTTTTTTCATATTTTATGAACATGGGGTGCATTTTTGTTTGGACCTGACTTGATTGAGGAGTCTGAACAGAAAGTGAAGTTGATTCGCGATAGGCTCAAGGTAGCCCAGTCCAGACAGAAGAGTTATGCAGATTCTGAACGCAAGGAGACAGTTTACGAAGTTGGAGACAGAGCTTATCTTCGAGTATCTCCACTTCGGGGAACAAAGCGTTTTGGAGTTAAAGGGAAGTTAGCGCCACGATTTATAGGACCATATCGAATTTTGGAGCGTATGGGAGAAGTGGCCTACAAGTTGAAATTGCCCGAAGGATTGTCAGGAGTTCATGATGTGTTCCATGTTTCCCAGTTAAAGAAGTGTCACGCGGAGATAGCTGACATACCATTGAGAGACACAGTGCCTTTGGAAACCATTCAGTTAGATAATGATTTGACCTACGAGGAGAAACTAGTTAAGATCCTCGAGTTTGCCAGCCGAGTTACTCGCAGCAAAGCTATCAAGTTTTGCAAGGTTCAGTGGAGCCACCACACGGAGGATGAAGCCACCTGGGAACGAGAGGAAGATTTGCTCAAAGACCACCCTCACCTATTTTCTAGCCAACCCGAATCTCAAGGGCGAGATTCATCTTAAGGGGGGTAGGTTTGTAACATCCCAAATTTTCAATTTGGAATGTTATACATTAGATCATCATGCATATCATATTTTATTTGCTTTGGGTTTTGATCCTAGAAAATTCTAAGTAACTCAAGGACCCACGAAGAGAGTTGGGGATTTCGTTATTTTCATATTTGAGTTTTTCTCAAATTTTGATTAAAATCGGATCAGAAATCGCGATCAGAAAATAACCGCGGAAAAATCCGATGAAAAAGAAAACGACGAACAGATATTTTTTCATATTAACGAAAATCTGTTTCCAGCGTTTAGAATCTGCATAACTCTTCTGCAAGAGGCACATAGACACGGTCTGACTAACGCGCCTACCTATTTTATGAACATGATGAACAAAGTGTTTATGGAGTTTTTGGATAAGTTCGTCGTAGTGTTCATTGATGATATCCTGGTTTATTCAAAGAATGAAGAGGAACATAAGGAGCATTTGCGTTTGGTACTTGGAAAGCTCAGAGAACATCAATTATATGCCAAGTTCAGCAAATGTGAGTTTTGGTTGAAGGAAGTAGGATTCCTCAGACACGTTATATCTAGAGAAGGTATAAATGTGAGTCCTGGCCGAGTACGGCCCAAAGTCAGTTGCACTTTTTTTTCGCTCGGAAGAAAAATAAAAAGAAATACTAAACGGACTCCAAAAATCCCGAAATAAATTTTCCCGGGCTTCTAAAATCAAGCCCGACAAAGTGAACATTTATTTGCGCCCTAAATGCAATTTTGAAAAACGCGCATTTTTCCTAATTCAAATAAAAACAACAAAAAAACTCCAAAATAAAACTATTTGATTTTTTATTAAATCCTCAATATTTCCATATATTGGGAAAGTCATTTTATTCCCTCTCTCATATTTTTGTAATAGAAATAATTGATGATAAAATAAATAAAATCAAATGATCCTATTCTCAAAATTTGAGAAAACTCAAATATGAAAATAACGAAATCCCCAACTCTCTCCGTGGGTCCTTGAGTTGCTTAGAATTTTCTAGGGTCAAAACCCAAAGCAAATAAAATATGATATGCATGATGATCTAATTTATAACATTCCAAATTGAAAATTTGGGATGTTACATCCCTATATTTGCACCGGTGGCGATCTTTGATGCCGAGTGGATGTAATCTGTGCAATCGCCTTAATAGCCTAGCGTTAGTTTCGGCCTTATTTATTTCCTAGTCTTCTTTTTCCCTGGTTTGCTAGTGGCCGCAACTACCATGGGCCATATACGGGCCGTAGGATCCGTGGGTCACCTATGGGCCGTCGATAAATGGGCCTGTAATCGGTGGGCCTCGGGCTGTCGGATAAATGTGTCTACATGGGCCATAATCGGGCGTAATTGGTATCAGCCCAGCATGGTAACAGGCCATTAACAGGTCGTAGGACAGCAAAGGCTTAATTCTGTCACAGGCATAACGGGTCGTTAATGGGCCAGAATATAGGACGGGCTCGAAACGGGGCAACGGGTTAACAGGCCAGAAACGGGCGGACTCTTGCCATGGGCCGATTTTGGCCCATTAGGGTAACAGGCCAGTAACGGGCCGACTCTTGCCATGGGCCGAATTTGGCCCATTAGTGGAACAGGCCAGTAACGGGCCAGAAGTAATCGAGGGCCGAAAATGAGCCCAAGAACGTATGGGCCGTCAATAGGCCGAAAGCTAACACGGGCTGGAAACGGCCCATGTAAATCACGGGCCGTTAACGGGTATAAAGAAAACTACTGTTCATTATGGGCTAGACTCACCGTGGGTGTGTAATGGGCCGAAAGATACGAAGGCCTCATATGGGCCGAAAGTGAAATGGGCTGGTATTATATTCGATGGCCCACATGATGTTGTTGGGCCGATTTCCTTTAGGGCCTAACGGGCCGTAAAATGGGCTATTTGCGAAGAGACCGTTAACAGGCTTTTCATGGGCCAGCCCGTTAACTTTTGACCAAGTCAAACGGGCCGGCTTTGTAAGCTAAATGGGCCACTGTATGGCCGTGCCATGTGTCGACATATCATAGGCGCCTATCTGACCGACTGACGAGCTGACACGTGTTTCGTCCGGCCAATAAGAATTTTACACGTGGAAATTTCCCATTGGTTGGGGCTGTTAACGGGTTATCGGATCCAAAACCCAACCCGATAGCTTAATGACGTTCCGTTACGGTGGATGCCACGTGCCGGTCACCCTTGACGAAAGCACTTCTATGACGCGCGATTTATCGTCATGGAAGTGGACACTTCCATGATGATAATTTTGGTAATGTCATGGAACACTTCTTCGACAACACATGTATGACTATCTTGATTCTGTCATAAATTTGTCATGGATGTACATGCATGACAAAAAAGCGACCTACTGTGACAAACACGTATCATCACGGAAGTGTATTTTTTTGTAGTGAAGTGTACGCATCTAACTAACTGGCTCAGTTAGACGTTACTAATTTTTTTTCGAAACGGAGGCAAAAGAATTGCCTCGTCGATTAATTAAGAAGAAGAGAATTGCCTGGTTAATCTACAGAAAACCGGGCTAAAACCGAAGACGTTACTATTTATTAAGCTACAGTGGAGTCGCATATGGAGAGGAGTGGGAAACTTCACTGGTTCGGGTGCACGGCAGCACAGCCGCGGTGGTTAGAAGGGTAAACATAAATTGGACATGGCATTACTTTTATAAGAGACCTGCGTTTTATACCCCACAGTAGGCATACTAACAAGTTCACACACAAATACAACAGAAAAGTTAAACATTCATATCAAACTCAGGTTCACAGGACACGTTCATATCCAAAGCCAACATTCACAATCAACAACTCAAAAGATTCATATATACACAAGCTCAGCATATCTATGCATCCAAATGATTGATAGATCACACGACAATATTCATACATAATTTACAAAAAGATTCAGATATACGCATGTTTAGTATGTTTATGCATCCAAATGATTGAGATCACAACCAATATGATCCATGGATGAACTTTAATTACCTAGGGTACAGACTGGTAAATGGTGTTCAATTGGAGGTACTTCTTGCTAAAATTAGTTCTTGTACGAGTAAACTTTCGAGTACATAAGAGGCAGCACAGACAATCTCAACTTTGCTTGTAGGTTTATCCTCAAATAGTGGCCTCGTGCACAGGGAGGTTTGAGCAACTTGGCCACTACTTTCATCCAACCAGTTTACTGGGTTATCTTGGTCCTGTATCTCGCCAAAATTCTACATTGAAGATGAGAAAGGAGGCGGTTGAGAAAATGAACCACCCAAATTTTTTGTGCAGTTCAACTGAAATGGAGCATCCTTGGCGTACAGACTGATTAAGTGCCAGATGAATATACGCGTCAACCAACTTGTCTGGAATCTTTAGACTCCATGCCATATAGTTCGCTACCATATGTGCCGATAACCAAAAGGCACAAGTTGGGACCAAAGACTGGACTGCGTTTTTCTGGGCTATGCACCAAGCAATATTTTTGGCGTTCACTCTCCTAACACTTGGGAGTTTGACAATTGGTTGACGCCGGTTGATACTCGAATGAATATAGTCACTTCTTGTCAACATTGATGCTTGTCTGAGTGAACTTTGGAGTACATAGCAGCAGCATAAGTACCTGTCCATCTGATCATTTTGTGCAGTTCTACTGAAATCACCCATTGTAATGATTTGCCTGCGAGTTTAGGCTCCAAATTACTCCTTTATGAAATTGGCAAACAGTAGCACAATACCAAATTACCAATACATATGACAGGCACAATAATCAGGATAAAGACCAGTACCAACCTGTGTGAGGTAGCATATTAATTACTATTTCCTTTGACTGGAAGCCGAGATAAGCCAAGTGACTGGCAGCAAAGGAAGAAAGCATGCAGAGTTTAGCAACTGACAGGAAAGGATGGAAGCTGTCGAGGCAATGAAGCACCCAAAGTTTTTGTCCAGTTCCACCAAAATCGAGCATCCCTGTTGGTACATATATTGAGAGAGTGAGATTACTGTAATAGTGGGACTAGTTTATGAAACATACACTAACAAATAGAAGCACCCTCATTATCTTAATGGGTAAAGTTAGCAACATAGTAGTCTTGCTTAAAGAGAGGTATTAGTTTATTTAATCAGTGCCAATTAGCTCAACTCAACACTCAAGGCATTGCCATTTATCATAGGTTGCAAAACTTTAACGTGCAAAGATAAAGGAGTTTCTCATGACAGTAGCACGATACAAATAGAGATGACAACAAACTAATATGGATGAAGGCCTTAGGCCCATACCAACCTGAGAAAAAAAGCTTATTCATGTAGTCCCATAAGAGATGATAAAGCACTCACTGGAATCACACAATAGTATATATTTTTGTGCACTTCAAATGTATGGTTGAAATCACTCTTGTTTACTAGTGCTGAGATTATATCGAAATATTATCAAGAACTTCCAGCAGAGTTAAAGCACTGGCTGGGATACAGTTCATTGTATTGTATTGTGTAGTTCCATTTAATGTATGATTGGCACAACATGATCCCTGTTTGCACAAGTAGGAACAAGGTGAAACCTTCATTAGCTTAGTGAGAAAGGATAGGAAGACATTAGCATATTACTCAACCAGTAGCATCAAATTCATGATGGACAATATGCAAAACATTGCCTCATTGAACCAATGGCAATAAATTGATGTGCAAAACAATAGCACTATTATGTCATGACACTAATAATATTCCCTCCCTGCTCCACCACATGATTCACCTCCATAGACAAACATACACACGTACATGATTCAGCATAGGGTCCTACTAAAGATTTGTTTAACTCCAACAGGAAAATTAGGCAGTAATAAATTAGTGGTACTTAAGTACTCCTAATTAATTAAGTGAGATAGCAGAAGTGGAAGGGCTCCCTGGAGGATTGTCTCACATGTAAGGTAGTCGTTGCCGGAGCCCTTGAATGGCCTCGACTAAGGCCTCTGGCTTCAGCAAGATTGCCTTGGCACTGTTTATTCTTCTTCTTCTTCCTCTTCATGCTCTGTTTCTCTTTCTCCTCACCAGTTGGTGAAACCAAGTACATGATTGGCCTTCTAATTCAGAATTGGTTTTGTGAGTGAGGGAGTACAAGTGTACTAGTAAAAAACAACATTATTTTCTCATGTCAGTTGGAAAATAGAGATGAACACATGCATTAAATATCATTCTTACCTAAAGGAAGGTTATGGCGCCAATATGGATGATGAGGATTGGAACACAGATCTCCCTTTGTGCAGTTCCACCAAAATGAACCAACTATTCCATTCTGACATTCCAGTTAAACATCACAAAAGTCACTTCTTTTAAGAAGAGTTTTGTGCAGTGCACCAAAAGGTCACAACAGCAACCAGGTGAATTGGATATCCCTGTTTGGACAAAAATGCACAGAGGAAACAGTCAAAGTCTCAAACAATTACAGGCAAAAACATTTGGCTAAACTTGTCATGGCTTATAACAGTGGGTGCACCAGCAGTCCAGCACCATGTACGTAAACAGGGGCATAAAGTGGTGATTCATAGTTTGTTGCCCTGAGAAATAAACATCCAAGAAACATATCTGGGTTGGTCCCATTTTTGTTCACTCTAGCCACCTACTCCTATGTGTGGATAGAAAATCTAGTCCTGGTCATACCACTGTGTACAGCGTTACCCCTATATTTCCCTTTTCGACCAAGAGACCGGTTGGATGACCAGTCTGTACTACTTTCACCCCCTTTCCTTCCTGTTTGTACCAAGTCCGATGTACACACAGGCAGAGCTATGTGTATGGCTGAGGGGGCTGTGCCCCCCCAAACCTGGTAGTTTTTGTGAAGAATTTTTTTAAGATGGCATAGATTGAGAAAAATAGGGACTTTTACCCCTTCATAAAGCCATATTTTGCCATTGCCCCTCTCAATGATCATGTGCTAGCTCCGCCACTGGATGTACATACTAAATTCCCCCACCCCCACTTTATTTCTTGTTTGAACCAAGTACTCCCTCCATCCGGAATTACTTGTCATCAAAATGGATGTGTCTAGAACTAAAATACATCTAGATACATCCATTTCAATGACAAGTATTTTCGGACGGAGGGAGTACAAGATTCGACTCCATGAAGTAGCTTTACCTCTAACAATAGAAGAAAAAAATATGTGACATTGGACCATCCGATCGAGAGGAGCCGAGAGGTAGAAAATGATGCACATGTAGCGACGTAGCGAGCTGGGGAAGTAGAGCTAAGGCGGTTTCAAACGAAGATATACCTGAAGGTCATCGGGATGTGGATAGGTGGGCGGAGGGAGGCCGGATCCGCCCACAAGCAACAACGAAGGGATCGGAGGACCTCCCGCGCCGGCGCTCGGCTAGAGATAACGGTGCGGCCGGCAGTGGGTCTCCTCCCTCGCTGTCGACGAAGGCCTAAACGCTGCCCCTCCTCCCCTTCACAGGCGGAGGGGGATACGTCCGGATCTGTAACCAGCGGTGAGGATAGAAAGCCAGTGTTTTTTGAAGGGAGAAAGACGGTGTTACTACCCCTATCTTGTTTAAATCTGGAGAGGATGAGAGTGTGTGAATAGAGCAACCCTAGCAAGCAACCGCGGAGGCTCCGACCTATATATACATAGTGAGCAACCCTAGCAAGCAAGCAACCACTATCTTCGTCAACTCGTACAAGACCGAGAAATTTCATTACTACAATGCCCTCTCCCTCGCGGACTGAGCTCCGGTGCCTTAAATGGACCTGCCTTTGGCTGCATGACAGGAGGCCAACCGCCTGTTGGGCCCACCTGTCATGGACGCAAAGGCAGGAGCAGTAAGTTGAAACTTTCGCTATCCCTCCCGCACGAGGTGGACGGACATCCAGCAGTGCACTCGATACTGTAGAAGTAGGAGTAATCATTATTGTTCATCTTCTCGAAGAGGCAAAGAGCCAAGTGCAACCCGAACGTGGCAGTTACGAACACTCGCGTGGTGCGGTTCCTTGGAGTACTAGCCAGGCTCTTGCATGAGACAAAATTTCTATTGTTTAACAATTAAACTCCATTATCCATTGGTTGATACTCATTCTGCATAGGTCCACGTGCTTAGCACCGTTTCCTCCTGGGATCACCAATGTTTATTTGCTAATTAATAGCATTGCATGCAATGAACTAGCCATTGCAAGTCATTAAAAGCATGCACACCTCTCATCTCTTATTGGTTGATATGTCAAGAAACAAGAAACAAGGTAGAAGTTAATGCACCACGCCTAAGTGTTTTGGGACTATTTGGTTTTCGTAAGGCTGGTCATAGTGGGGAGTAACTTAGACTAGTGTCATGCATATGACACTAGCCTAAATTACTACCTTCATAATGCAAAGTAACATAATAGTAGTATTTTAGATGGCTTCATTTATTAGCCTGTAGACTCATCTTATCTTGAAAAGCGCTATGTTACAGTAACATATTATGTTACCACCTCTCATTAATTACTTGCCACATAAGCAAAAAATTCTTGGAGTGCGCTATGTTACTAGCTAAGTTAATCCCACTATGGCTAGCCTAAGATGACTTAAACACCTAGACGGAGGGAGTAGTATAGCCCTGTAAACCGGAAAGGAGTATTTGCCTTTCTAGAGATTTCAACAAGTGACTAGACTACACCGTGTGCAGTACTCACTCCCTTCCGGTTTATAGGGCTCAAATCTCAAATCTCATGAACCAAGGCATTTTGCGATTGGAGGAATGTATCTCATACTTTATAAAACTACCCTAATTAAACTCATGCATTAATTACGTAGTTCTCTCATTTTCCTCTCCGCCTTGGTCGCGGTGCACAATATTGAGCACTCCTATATGACTAGCCACTCTATCTACATGCGGGACATTTCAAAGCATCCGTGCCCGCATGCCATCCACCAAATCACAGCGAGGTGCTACAGTCGAGACTCACCTGTAACCCCGGTGTGGCCGTCATGACCCGTCATATCACAAAACCCACACCTTTACCAGCAGTGGTAAGGTGGCCTCCAAGTTGGACTGGACGAAGCAACCATCATTTCACTGGAACGCTCGTTCAAGCCCTTTCTTCCCTTTCTTAAAGAAAACCTCACTCTAGGCTACTCACTTCTTCTGTACCGATGAAGGAAAGGTGGGCGAATCAGTTATGCTGCTATATTTTCATTCCAAGAATCTTCTTTTTGTGAAGCACCAACCCATTCTCACATCCTATTCTTTTCCCGTTTTCATTGCAATTGTGGTTTCCTTTTGATTGCTTTTTGTTTGTCAGTTCATTGATGGATCCTGGAGCACTAGGCAAAGAGTTGCCGGCGGACAACCCACTGGAGACAGCGATCTCTAGGAAGTGAGCACCGACCAACGAGTTGACCATGTTGGCGGGTCAACCCATGGAGACAAAGAACTCCAAGAAACAAGCATTGGCCAAAGAGTTGAGGACGTTGGCGGACGAACTCCTCAAAGGAAGTTGGAAGAACGGCAAGGGCCCCACCGTGCCTACCCCAGGAACTCTGATTGCCACCTATGTGAGGCTCAAGACCGAGTTTGAGGAGATAGTCGCCGTTGAGAAGCAGTATTCCCCTGGCAAGGTGATGGCCCCCATCGAGGACGAGGAGATGGCCCCCGGAGGGATGAGATCCCCTGGTGAGCTGCACATGGTAAAAAATAATGGCTTATTACCATAGTTGTGGTTTTTGATTATTTGCAATGTGCTTGCTAATATGTTAGGGTTGTGTAGGTGCCGATGGACGTCCTTGATGATTCTGATGTCGTGGCCCGTCGTGTTGGCATCGCCCCGAAGAACGATTCCGATGCCGCTGTCCATCCTATGGACATCGCCCCAGAGATCGATTCCGATGTTGCGGTCAGTCCTGCGGACATCGCCCCAGAAATCGATTCCCATGCCACTGTCCGTGCTGTGGTCATTGCCCGAGAGATCGATGACAAGAAATAGTTGGTCGGGCTAATCCTTCAGGGTAGTTTGCATTGCCCCGTGTTTAATTACCAGAACGATGCGTGTTATCAAACCATCTTAGGGCTAGTGCACTGTCTTGTGTGGGCGGATCTTGCTACTTTTGTTTGATAGTGAATCATGCGAACCCTCTCCGAGTTATGGAAACAGATGTATCCTCACCAGCTTTTGATGTAATATATGGCATGATTAGACGTAAGTTTGAACTGTTTATCATATCAGCAGGGCTTGTTTGATGATTCTTGGTGTTAGTAGGCTAGCTACTGTGCGAGCTATAGTACTTGCAAAACACTCACCGAAGAGAAATGTTGGGGCTGATGAGCTCGTGGTACGCTTATACTTATCCCTTGTCGATCGACCAATAGCCCTAGCTCCTAAAATTGTAGGCTTAGCGATCGATGACCTAGGCGGGCTAGTTTGGCCTAGTGGGTTTCAGTGATATGACGTGCAACACAAAATCATAGCAGTGCAGAGACGTACTCCCCCGTTCCGAAATAGATGACCTAGGCGGGCTAGTTTGCCCTAGTGGGTTTCAGTGATATGACGTGGTACAGTGCCGTCCAGTCTTCGCGTGTGGTAGCAGTATTGCGGGTACAGTAAGTTTTCTTGAAGAAGCGGAATTCAACGAAGTCATGATGGTTCCTTCGTCCGAACAACTTACAGTGGGAAAGGTTGGGCCTGCGATACGACCGGGGTAGACCAGGATAATTTTGTGCATGGCAGGTGGACCAGGATGGTCGACGTCCCACATGTCGGCGAATGAAAGTATTCTTTCCGATATAGTGGACGAGCAATGAGTATTCATTGTTTATTTTTGATGAAAGCTATTGTCTCCACTGTTACGACGGAGGAGTGTGAAACACGGCAGCCCAGTGAACTTGGCATGTGCACCACTCCTCCTTCCTCATGTAATGCCCAGGTTACAACTTTTTCTCACTTTCTCTCTATCTATTTCCTCTCAAATGTTTTTTACCTTTCTTTTTTAAGACACAATTCTTTTTATGCCTTTTTTAGAATATTATTTTTATACATAGGAGCACGTGTAGAGACGGGCTCTTGTAGAGCCCACTCCTTGACTTTGTCAATGCCTCTCTCTCCTCCACATAAGGAGTACTACTTGCTATGCATGCATGCAGCGGGCAGCTGGCGTCTTGAGGGGCCAGGGCGGTGAGAGCGGGTTCCGGAAGCAGTCCGGACTCTACCATAATTTTGGTTTTTACAGTATTTCTTTCTCCATTGACAGGTAGGCCAGTGTAGATAGATAAAGAACACGAGCTGATGAGGCGCATGCGGACTGTTTGACTGGTCAACCAGACAAATACGGAGCTATACGCTGAGCCAGTGACCGTATAATCACCATATCTCGTATACAATGATCAAAGTGAGCTATCAAGACAAGTTCGATGACCGCCAATGCATTTTACTCGGTAATAAATGACCAGGATTGAAGGGGAATCCAAATTTGCTTTGTCTTCTGTCCTTGAGCTCTTGACAAACCAATGCACTATACGGTTATCCGGCCACTCCACCCTAGAGCTCTCACCAAGCGTCGTTCATGCCACCGCGCCGCACACTAACCGGTAAGGCAGCGATGGCATCCCGCCGCACCGAGTTCCTCACCGCCCACGACCACACACAAAATGGTAGGGAAGCGATGGCATCCAGCCGTGCCGAGTTCATCGCCGCTCGCGATCTCACAACTATGTGGGAGGAATTTGAAGATGCCAAGGCCGAATGGGCGGTAGAGCAAGAGGCGGCCAAAGCTGCACAGAGGGAGCGCAAAAGTTAGAAAGCACTCAAGAAAAGAGAGGCCCGCCGCCGCAAGAAAGAAAAGGACGCACGCGCTGCTGCGGAGAGGTCGGCGGAGATCCAAGCACGATGGGGTGTCGCCGACAAATCCGGGAAGGAGAACGACGGCGTCTGGCCAGCATGTGAGAAGTAGTACTACTAGTAGTTAGTTAGTGTGTGTGTGTGTCTGAGTACGAGCATGTACCAGTACTACTAGTTACTACTGTAGTTTTTAGAGCAAATTACCAGTACATTGGCCTAGACTAAATGGAAAAAATCCCTATCCTAAGCATCAAATGGCATCTCTTTCTCTATAGGAATTGAGATGCATGTCATCTCACTTCCTATGATTTTCATATTCCTATCCTATGAACGAAAGGAGGCCTCTGTTGGAGTAACTACTGTAGCTAGCAGTACTGCTGGTACAGTAGTTTTCTTCAAGAAGCGGAATTCAACGAAGTCATGATGGTTCCTTTGTCCAAGCAACTTCAAAGTGGGAAGTGGGCCTATGATTTGACGGCTCATTAGTCATTGTTACTGCGGCGCGACAACCTGGGTGACTCCCTTGGAGTTCTGCGTGCATGGCAAGTGGACCAGGATGGTCGACGTCCCACATGTTGGCTAACGGAAGTATTCTTTCCGATATCGAGGAGCAAGGAAACCGCGTGGTATAGTATCACTGCTGATTGGTTCGCAAAAAAATAGTATCACTGCCGGTTTATAATTATTTTTTATTTCTAATGAATGCTAGCGTTTCAACTCTTACGATGAAGGGTGCCAAACACGACACGTGCTGGATGTCCCACACGTCAGCGAAAGGAGTGGGACATGAACAGTGTGGTAGAGCCCAGCGTAAAAAAACAGCATGGTAGAGCGGCTCCACTTCTTCCACTTTTGGGTTGGAGACCACATGTAGTAGTACTTAGTGGTATGAACGATACAAAGTGCGACCTGGAGACAAAGACACGTCTAGTTGGAAGGTCTCGGGGCATACACGTAAACAAATATAAAAGTTAATATGTGCCTCCAACTAATATAGTAGTAGTAGAGTACTTAGGCACGTACTCCATAACATCACCTTGCATTGCATGTACAACATTTAGTGGTAGTACGTAGTAAGAGACAAATGCCGCCCAAGAGTTCCCTTCTCGACCTACTTTTGGGTGTTTGGTAGAGTGTATGGAGGGTGCATGAGTCCACACTAGTTTAGCACAAATACACTAGAAGCATGCATGAAGAGGGGTGTTGAGTTGAGCATGCATGAAGAGGGAACAACTATGCTGAGACGAGAACGCAACCAAACACACCCTATATGCCACGCATGTTCATACCATTTGTGCCTTTCTACTTCACTTACTGCGCTACATTACTCAGGTTCGTACGTCCACTCCTGGGTACATGTTCGTCTCGTAGTTCCAGTCCCACGTGTTCTTCATATAGATGGAACTATCCTTGCATAACACGTGCACCTTGATGCTAGATGTCTCGCGTGTTGGCAAAAGTATGAACAAAGCTCACGTAAAAAAATAGAGTGGAAGAACATAGATTTCGGACGACCGAGAAGGAGCAAGGAACCTCGTGGTGGAGCGTCTGCACTCATAATATTTAATATTATTCAGCGATATAAAATTAACCAATCATCTCCACAGTGGACTGGAAGAGTACGAAACACGGCAGCCCAGTGTAGTATCATACTAGTACATGCCTAACCCACGCTATCACCATATTTCTTGGCTTCCGTGCGACACCTATCTCTAGTAATCCAGCAGCCTGTATCGCTTCTCCCTCCTCGTCTCTATCAAAGTGCAGCGGGCTGGCGTTTCTGCCGTCTATTGAGGTCGGTTAACTATCACATGTTAGCGACATGCCAAGAGCATTCTAAAAAAAATTACTTTCATGTTCCGTTTTCAAAAAAAAATCCTTTCACGTACGAATTTGCCTGTATGCTTTGAGCAACTTGCATGTCCTATACTGCTGTTGTTTGATACTCTAACTTAGCTAGAGGTTAGACTAACTCATGACTAACCCTGAACTAACTGTAGCCAAATAGGTGTTTGGGTGACAGGGTTAGATTGACAATAAATGCACTTCATGGAGAGAGAAAAGTGATTTTTCAGTGGTCCCAATGAGAACTATCTCCAGTTAGCACCTCTTGGGCGGGATAGTTTTTTTGGTGGGTTCGGTGCAACTTGCTCCAATTTAAACCCTCATGCTTGGATAGTTTAGGGCTATTTGAGACCCAACTAGCTCAAACTAACTCTAACCCATGGATCCAAACAGGGCCTATGGCCAGTCTCGATGCGGAGCAGTCGCGTGCACCGGGAAGCGGCGCTCTCTCGGCCGTCGTGCCACTTCAAAGCCAGCGCCAATGAGAGGTCGCCTCCGCTCTGGCCGGGCATTAATGCGGCACTGATGCTCCAGGGGGACGCCGACCATTTCATGCGAGAAGCGCGCGCTGGCAAGGGAGTATAGGTTTTGAACCGTTTCAGGTGTAGTACTGGTAGTTTGCAAAACTACTCAATTATTGCACTCAGTTTCCTAAGAAATTGTGGTAAAAAACGTTACTCCACAGCCCGCTTCCCTTCTCCTTCCTCTTTCACTGCCCGCGCACGTCCGCGGGAAGCGACTGCTAGCACAAAAGATGCATGCATGACCACTAAAATTTCCATATTAAAGCGCCGCTCCGGCGGGAGTATGGCGTATGTTGTTACCTTCGGCCGACCCATGGCTACCGGGCGACGGCGACCAGAGAAGAGGCGGCGGGAGGGGAATGAATGCAGCTACTGTTTGGGTTCGCCTTCTGGCTTAAATAAATGCGCAACATCACATGTACCCGCGGGTGCACAAATTGTAACATACGTGTCTGCTTAAGTGGGCGTCACATAACTGGTGTGTGTGTGAGAGAGATTCTGAGAGACAGAGTGCGTGTGTGCGACTCTACTCTTCGGACATGTACTTAACCTTTTGCATCGGGATATACGTATAATGGTATTTACTGTAGCTAGTGATTTACGTGGCCATGTTAATGTGGTTGTGTCAAAAAAATGTCACTTCCTGCTCGTGATTTGCGTTATATAATTACAAGCAAGATTCTCGTGCATTGCATGGAACATCAATATGCATTTTTTTACAGAACACCTGTTGTGATTGACCCATGTAGGAGTAATCCCATGTGTAAAAACTAGTGATATCTTAAGAATTTTATCGGAAAACTGGTATCTCGAGAATGTCATCGAAAAAATGAAAGATGAGAGATAAGGTGAGGAGGAGTGGAGCGTGGTGGTGACTGGTGGTCGGAATGGGTGGAGGCATGGGGATGGACGGCACCGGCAGGTGGCAGCAGCCACCATGCATGCTAGATTGTTCCACAGACTTATTCCTTTTTTAATTGCTGAGCAATGAGGTTGCGAGAGATAATGATGTGGAGAGAGGTGCCGGTATCTTTTGTAAAATTATCATAGTTTTCTTTCTATCCTCAGATATAGATCATACGGTCTGTATTACAAGATGGCAGGCACACCATCACCACCAACTCGTTTTTTTATAAGGGTACAGATGATAAGTTTGTTGACTACTAAAGTAAAGTGGAATTTGTCCATGTTATGCAAGTAAATAAAGGTGATTGTTTATCATACGGGTAAGGTTGGATGAAGGGTGGTAGGAACAAATGCTCCGCCTAGAGCATGTGTGTGTGAGATGGAGTCTTAGTGTGTGTGTGAGAGAGAGAGAGGAGAGAGAGAGAGATGGAGTCTTAGTTTGTGTGTGTGTGTGTGAGAGAGGGAGAGAGATGGAGTCTTAGTGTGTGTGGGGGGGGGCATGCTTGCGTGTGTGTGTGTTTGTGTGTGTGTGTGTGAGAGAGAGATGGAGTCTTAGTGTGTGTGTGTTGGGGGGAGGGGTGCGTGCGTGTGTGTGTGTGTCGCGGGGTCCTCTGTGGCGGATATAATTTAAGTGTGCATGGATTTCATCATAGAGAGGTGATGTGTATGGCATAGGCCACCAACGATGGGGTGCGAGAGAGAAAATGCCCGTAGAGAGGGGAGAGAAGGTGTGTGCGCGTGAGAGGAGTCGACTTCGAGAGAACATGTTTGTTCGAGAGACACCGAGGAAGACTACTATATATCGATGGTGCATGTAGGCGGGAATTAAACTAAGGGATGGTCTTATTGGTTTCGGGGATATAGGGGAAGAGTGAGAGGCGGGGGGGGGGGGTAGCTAGAAGGAGATTGTTAAGTGTGAGTGTGTGTTTTACCCATCCAGGCGGAAGTTATGTGCACAAAAGAGGAGAACGATTTGATGTGGCGTTAGGATTGAGGGTAATTAACTACGTAAGGAGACATAGAGACCTTGAACGTGCATGTGTGAGAGGTATACATGTATACGTGGGATGTGTGTGTGCGCGCGCGCATGATCGAGATAAAAGAAAGAAGACATAAGTCATAAGATCAACGACATGGGAGAGACGGATCGGTATGACAATATGCATGCACGTGAGAATGCATGGAAGAAGTCCCGACAATTGAGCATGTGTTTTTGTCTTGAAGAGATAGTGGCATGGGCTGGAGCATGCATCTATGGCGAGCAGAGGGAGTGAGGCGCAACGATTGTGCAAAAGAGACCAACCTATAAATGCATATGTATGGAGAGACATATATAGTGTGGGTGATAGGAAGCAAGACTCCGTGCGAGAAAGAAATGTTGACGGAGAAACTACAGATAGATACAGAGATGGAGATGCTGGCTAGAGGGACATCCGCTAGTTTGGGTGTTGGAGATGACCGTCGGGTGGTTCAAAGTGTGAAGTTATATATGTGTGTGAGAGGGCACTTGACTGCATGTAGAGAGAAACATATTTAGTGTGCGTGATAGGAATCAAGAGTGAGGGCGAGAAAGAAGGTTGATGGAGAAAAAGATAAATAGAAAGATAAAGATGCTAGCTAGTGTGCGTTAGAGATATGAGTCGAGTGGATCAGAAGGCTGGGTTATGTGTGTGGGTGTGAGAGAGATAGAGAGAGGGTGCGTGTGAGCCACATACAAACAGATATCAGAGAGAAATAAGATCCAGAGAGACGGAGTTTTGTGTCTACGAGAGAGAAAGATATTTCACAACGAGAGTGATAGCTAGAGAGACATACGAGGGAACGCAAGATATCTCTAGGGAGAGAGGGTGTGTGTGAGCGACATACAAGAGAACAATGGAGAAATATGAGACCCTGGGAGACAGAGTTTGTGTTTGTGTGTGAGAAAGAGATATTGATGAGGAAGAGTCATATGTTCTCATATCTAAGGAGCGAAAGACATCTCTGTATGAGGGGTGTGCGAGTGGCACACATGGGAATAGTAGAGAGAAATGAGACCCCGGGAGACAAAGTTTTGTGTTTGTGTGAGAGAAAGAGATTCCACATGGATAATCATAGTTAGAGACACATAACAGGGAGCGAGATATACTTAGAGAGAGATAGAGTGATGAAGGTCGAGGGAGAGAGTACCGTCAGTGTGTTACGAAGATAAAAGATCATTGTTGACATACAGGTAGCACGAGAGATACCTGAGAGACGATGAACGCGTATAGGTCCAGAGAGATAGTCCTATATAATCATGAGTGATAGCTATATGAGACGAATATCTGGATTAAAGGGGATTCAAATATTTAAACTGGAGATCACGACATCGATACGCAAATTGGTGTATCAAACATGCATATTCATTTGAATTTGGGCACACGTGTAATGTTATATAGTTTATCAATATTGGTGATCCATAGATTCTTCAATTACAAACAATGCATGGTTTATATGCAATTAATGTCTAAACGGGATTACACTATATGTTGCGTGTGTGAAACACATTATACATGTTTGAGAAGTAAAAAACCCCGCATGAAACACACATTAATTGGAGACAGTTAGCGAGGAATGCATACATTGGATTTCAACATAAAGTGGTTTCAAATATTTGAAAATCCAAATTGATGGATACAACCTTATGAATCTGAGATCATGCCATTTGTAAACCATATATATGTATAAATAGTGTCGTGCTTTTGAAAGTATATATAAAAAAATGATGTATATAGAATGTAATTCCAATTGAAAATGGATCCCACCCGAAAAAAATAGAATACAAACGGGATTCAAATTGAGTTGGCACGGTAAACGTGCACTCTGCAAAATTTGAATGAAGCGGGGAAAGTCGTAGTAACCGCCCAGAACCAAAATCTGCGAGATGGAAATCACTGCTGCCTATCCCTGCCATGCAAAGCCTATATGCTGGATTTCTATAGGTTTTGATAGGGGTAGGTTTGTAATTTCACCCAAACGTGACGTAACCGCCTCTCACCCGGATTCATACACGGTGGGCGCCAAAACACAGTGTGTCCTCGGACGAAATCGACTCCCTCCCTGATTCATATTCATACACGGTGGGCGCCAAAAACAAACTCTCGTCGGCAAATATTCGGTGTATGCGAGATTACCGTCCTATCCCCGACCGACTAGTGTTGCTGTGATGTAGTAGAAATTTGAAACAGGGGCTAAGTTTGTAAATTTCCTCGCATTTGAGACAAGCGTGCCCTGAATACATGGTTCCCCCTTCCTCTCTACCTCCCTTTTCCCCATTCGTACTCCGGGGGCGCCAAAACACCCTCTCCACCCCACCCTCCTCGGTCCGCCGCCGTCCGCCACCCCATCCACCGCCGTCCTCCTCCACCATGCCGGAGCTGATACCCCGACGCCTCCGTCCATTACAAGAGATCGACCTCTCTCATCCACGGCTTCGGACCGGGATCCTTGCATCCCGTCCTCTCGCTTCATCCCCGCTGTCGTCCACCTTGCGGGCGCCGCTCCTACGACCGTCTCGTCCACCGCGCCCTGCCGCCACCATCTACCCTCCTAGATCTGCTTCAACGCCGCCGACAACCATCACTACCGCAGCACCGTCAAATTCTCAGCAGATGCCTTCACGGCGCCGCACCAGAGGCGGTACTCTTCCGTATCTGCTCAACTTATTTATCGCAGCAAGAAAATAGATCGCCATTGCTTTACTCTGATTTCTTGTCTTGGTTGCGAAGTTGCCTTTGTCCAGTTTGCACCTTCAGATCCACCATGGCACGCTCAACACCATACTCGCAATGCTTATGGTTTTCCCCTTTTATATTCCACACTAGTTAAATCACAGTAGAGTAAATTTCAAAATTGGGTCAGTCGATTTTTCAGAGCTCGCCGGAGTTCGCCGATGCGATCGAAGGGGCTTGGGTGGTTGTGGGGCCTCGCCGAACGAAGAAAACTCGACGCGGGTGGGGGATGGGGTGGGGGTGGCGGAGGAACACAGGTGGTGGGGGCCGGTGGTCTGGCTGGCGGCCCGTGCGGTGTTCTGTATGGGAATAATCAGAGACGAGGAAGAAGAAGGGTTAGGAGACGTAGGATCTTCATCCAACCGCCTGAAATGGTCGAGAGACAGCTAGGAGTTGCATTCTTAATGCGCTCTGGTTCATCATGTGTGGGCACTACGCAACCAACATTTTATTATCCAAAATCTGCTTGCTCTTCTTTACCATGTTCCTCTTCCGTTCTTCTTTAATATGTACTCTCCCCATTCCTAAATACAAGTCTTTGTATAGATTCCACCATGGACTACATATGGAGCAAAATGAGTGAATCTACACTCTAAAATGTACCTGGAGACATCTATATGTGATCCATAGTGGAAATCTCTACCAAGACTTATATTTTGGAACGGAGGGAGTATGATAGTAGTACAGTATGTTCCTTGTACCGAAGGTGAGCAGGGACATTTGCAGTGTAGAGGTCTATACGGTCGGTTGTGATGGACACTTTGAGCCTCTTTGATTCGTAGGATCTTGTAAACATAGGAATAGGATTTGTAGTGGCCTGCCCACTTGAATCCTATAAGAATAGCAAGGAAATGCGGGGAGCTGTGTCGCCTTTGAGAGTTACATTGATATTAACAATACCGCACCTTCACTTGAAGAGAGATGGTATCCGAAGCCTTTCTAGCCGTACCGGCAATACTAGCACATATATTCCAGCAAGTTCCACTTTGCTGATTTTACTCTGATGCTTAAGGTTTTCCCGTTATATCTACACTATGATCTGTGTAGCTGCTTTGTGTCGCACTAGCAGCAGTCCACACTTGAAGCTAAACACTGCAATGACTTACAAAATTGGCACTAAGGCATTGAGTGCCATTCTGGATGCAATGAAACTCATACGCTCCCCACTTGTTGATTCTTGTTCAGAATATCATCCTAATGACTATTCTAACCTCGAGGAGTCAAAGGCAGATGGCCTGTCCTATTCACCCATCAAGGTGCCTGTTCTAATTTGGCAATGTTTTATTGATTGCGGGTATCTTGCATATGTTGTCTTGCATTTCTTCTACTTTGTTGCACCACCATCTGCTTAGTTTACTCATCATATATGTCAAGATGCCATGCCCATCCATTATCAATACATATTCCATCTGTCATCATACCATATTTTTCCACTCAAATGCTGTTCTTGTGCATCAGACATCAAAAAAGGAAGAGGGTGATTGCCGAACCTGAAGGAGCACCAGCAAAGTCCTTGAAAAACATGGTGGTGCCGAAGAAATCAGACAGCACCCCACTTATATTAGCTGTACAACCAGTGACACAAAATGTAGGACCGACTCCAGCAGACTGTACCCATACTTCACTGGCCACACCACTAGCCCCACCACACAGGACCTGCACTCCAGCAAAAGGTATACCGATTTCATTTGCCATAGCACCAGCTGTAGCATAGAAAAATCCCACTCCAACAAAAAGTACAGCAAGTCCACCGGCCAAAGACCTATCCCAACTGCAGAGACGGCCAATTCCTGCAGATTGGAACCCCATTCCATTTATTCCCAGTTTAAAAGACAATGCTTTCAATGTTGTTAGGGACTACGTGCATATATTCCCATCATGGGAAGATTATTGTGAAGACAAACACCATTTTCACATCTTCCTGTCCAACTTATGTGTAAGTGCTATTATTCATGGCTATTATTTTCCTGTTTTCTGCTGATTGAACACATCAATGATTTACATTACATTGTTGTAACTAGGCGAGGGTCAATCTGGATAGTCATGACGAGCAAAGCTTGCTTGTGCTTTTCAAGGAAGCATTGCAGCAGTATCGGTGTTACCTGAGGAAATCACACTTTGATGGCAAGTCTATAAACGAATTTCTGGTGAAGTCTCCTGTGCTAAATTTAGAAGACATTGAATGGAAAAACCTTGTTATGCACTGGTCTCATTCCCAGGATGAGGTACTGTCTATGAAATCACATGACAATTTGAACTTCTACTTTTCCGCATGTGCCTTATGGATCTTTTTTGCAGGAAATCTACTCGAAGAAGAATTTTGGTTTGACAAGAACGACATGATATCTCAAATATGCTGCCCGCTGCTTTGCTCTTGTTAGTACCTGTTGTCCTGTATCACTGTACTTGCATACATACCTGGTTCATTATGTGACAGCAGTATGCATGATAGATTGCTTATCAATTGGTCGCTCCAAATTATCTGATATGTATGAATGGTTACATTAGTGTAGAATATATCCAATGCCAATGTTTTTTTAGCTCTGCATTGTTCTTGTAAGTACATGCTGTCCTCTATCAGTGTACTTATAATGACAGGTAGTTGTTCATGTACCATCACTCTGCAGCTTATTTTCCTTTGCCCTCCATTTTCTACACATCAGATCTATATTTACTCTTACCATAAGGTTGGTAATGAAGAAGTTTAGCCGTGCATTGCTCTTGGCTGTACCTTTTGCCTATATCGCTGCACTTACATTTATAGCTACTTGGTTATGTAGCATCACTCTTCATCTTATCTTAAATATTCTCCATTTTTTCGTATATTATCACATCTATATTTACTCTTAATAAAATGTAGAATAAAGGCAATGCTTTTGAAGAAGATTATGTGGTAAACTTCTTGAATTGCCCCCCATCAGCATGGACAAGGCCTTTATAGAGCCTGTCTTCACCAATAATGTAAGTTTGTCCATCTCAAGCCTTCAAACATTGTTGTATATATTTGGTTAGGCATGACTGCAACAGCTGTTTATTTTTGGTGTTTGCATCAAATTGCTTGTTTAAAGTTTATTATATGTAGTTCATAAACAAAAGTTCGTCCTTTATCAATTTAAGTTTTCAGTTGTACAACCAAGTTCCTTCTTCATACCATGTAAATTAAACTATACAAAGCAAGTGATCTTATTTTGCACTGCATGTATGCTTCTGTTCTTCATCTGTAATCCAGTGGTGTGGTGAACCTACCCACTACAGCACAATGTCATATTCTGCAATGTCTTAACTATGAAAAATGTCATATCATTCTACTATTATTTAAACCATCTCTTTATTTGCCAATCTGAAATGGTATAAATTGACAGCACACTAACCATTGATATTTATGAGTTCTGGATCTATAATCCAGTGGTGTCGTGAAGCTGCCAACTCCTTCACAATGTCATTTCCTGCCATGTCTTGACCTGAACAATACCATATTGTGTTAATGCAAATTTAAACTGTGTCACTTTATTCGTCAGTAAGAAATGTGATGAATTGTCAGCACTGATACTTTTATGTGCAAAACCTGTCATCTGTCTGCTTGTTTATCTTTCAGAGTGAGGAAGATATAAGTGTTGAACAAGCGCGGTCTCATCATCTTGCTCAGCTGCTTGCGCTGCAGCTCCCCAGCAGGGCTAACCTTTCTTGAACTCTATTGAAGTGCTGTTGGTTTTGTATATTATTTTGTCGGCGTGTTTATTTGCACTGGTGGCGATCTTTGATGCCCAGTGTATGTAATCTATTGTGTGCTTGTTCTTTATTATCATAGTGGCGAATTTTGATGCCCAGTGGATGTAATATGCCGTAATTTCTTTATTGTATAGTATAGGTTTTTTCTTATTCACGATGCTGCTGTTATTTTACTGTATATATATCCTGTCTTCGCAGTAAACCGGCCAAACCATAAAATTACGGTACATAATCGGGCCGTCATGCAATCACGATGTAGGTTGGGCCTGAAACGTGCCGATCATCTCACGGGCCGGCAGCAGCCCGAAATGAACCCCGACCCATGATTGTGCGAATCAAATCACAGGTTTTTAATAGGCGAAAATTGTCTGGGTCCTTGTTTGGCCCAATCAGATATCGGCTGCGAGCAGGCCGGATGCAAACCGAGCCGTAGTTAGGCTCAACTATATGACGGGCTTTTAACATGCCGAAATTAATATAGGGCCGAAATGTTAAACGGGCCCTTAATAGGCCAAAACTAATATCAGGCCGAATTACTAAGTGGGCCTTTAGCAAGTGGGCCCAAAAGCATAGTGTCCAGTTGACGGGCCGAATCTGATATGGGCCATAATTGAGCCCAAAGCCTCTTAAAGGGCTGGACCTGATCTGGGCCATAATTTGGCCCAGAACGTGGTAGGCTTTTAACGGGTCGGATCTCATATGGGCCACTATTAGGCCCGGAGCGTGGCAGGCCATTAATGGACCGGATCAAATATGGGCCGGCATTTGGCCCAAAACATGGCAGCCAGTTAATGGGCCGGCCTACTAGGGTCCTCAAAATCTTGTGGGCCTACAGCTGGGCCGACCCATTAATGTCGGCAAAATCTCGTGGGACTTTAGCTGGGCCGACCCATTATGACCCGCAAGAATCTTGTGGGCCTTTACCTGGGCTGGCCCATTATGGCACAAAAAAAATCTTGTGGGCCTTTACCTGGGCCGGCCCATTATGGCCCGCAAAATCTTGTGGGCCTTTAGCTGGGCCAGCCCATTATGGTCCACAAAATTTCGTGAGCCTTTAGCTGGGCCAGCCCATTATGGTCCGCAAAATCTTGTGGGCCTCTAGTAAGGCCGGCCCATTTAAACTTGTTGGGCCGTGCCACGTGTCGACGTATCATAGGCGCCTTCTGTCCAGTGAGTGGATGACATCTGTCCCGACGATGAGCCAACACGTGTTTCCTCTAGCCAATGATGATTTTACACGTGGAAAATCCCCATTGGTCGGGGCTGTTAACGGGTTATCTGATCCAAAACCCGACCCGATAGCTTAACGGTGTTCCGTTACGATGGATGCCACGTGTCGGTCACCCTTGACAAAAGCACTTCTGTGACGTGCGATTTATCGTCATGGAAGTGGACACTTCCGTGATGATAATTTTGGTAATGTCATGGAACACTTCTACGACAGCACATGCATGACTATCTTGATTCTGTCATAAATTTGTCATGGATGTACATGCATGACAAAAAAAGCGACCTACTGCGACAAACACGTATCATCATGGAAGTGTATTTTTTTGTAGTGATATACCACTTGTATCACCATCTCTTCGCCGAACTAGTGCACCTATACAATTTACCATTGTATTGGGTGTGTTGGGGACACAAGAGACTCTTTGTTATTTGGTTACAGGGTTGCTTGAGAGAGACCATCTTCATCCTACGCCTCCTACAGATTGATAAACCTTAGGTCATCCACTTGAGGGAAATTTGCTACTGTCCTACAAACCTCTGCACTTGGAGGCCCAACAACGTCTACAAGAAGAAGGTTGTGTAGTAGACATCAAGCTCTTTTCTGGCGCCGTTGCCGGGGAGGTGAGTGCTTGAAGGTATATCTTTATATCTTGCAATCGAGTCTATTAGTTTCTTGTTTTATCACTAGTTTAGTTTATAAAAGAAAATTACAAAAAAATGGAATTAAGTTTGCCTCATATGCTTCATCTTTTTAATATCTTTCGTGAGTATGATGGAAAGGAAAATTGTGCCAAAGTGTTAGAAGAAGAATGCATTAGAATGGTTGGCACTAAATATTTGAATGATGAGCACGATTGCAATGTTGTTAGTATGAATTCCTTGAATATCTATCATGCTAACGATATGCAAAGCTACAAGCTTGGGGAAGCTACGTTTGATGAAGATGATGTTTTTTGTCCCCTAAGTTTTGATGAGCAAATTTATTATGATGAAAGCATGCCTCCTATCTATGATGATTATTGTGATGACACGTATGCTTTAAAGAATAATGATAACAATGAAACTTGTCATCTTGATTTCAATTTTCAATCCCATGATAGTTATTTTATTGAGTTTGCTCCCACTACTATTCATGAGAAGAAATTTGCTTACGTGGAGAGTAATAAAAATTCTATGCTTGTAGATCATGAAAAGAATGCTTTAGGTGCTGGTTATATTGTTCAATTCATTCATGATGCTACTGAAATTATTATGAGGGAGGAATATATGCTTGTGGGAATTGCAATAATATCAAGTTTCCTCTCTATGTGCTTAAAGTTTTGAAGTTATGCTTGTTTTACCTTCCTATGCAAGTTGATTATTGTTCCCATAAGTTGTTTGCTCACAAAATCCCTATGCATAGGAAGAGGGTTAGACTTAAATGTGCTATTCATATTCATCATGATGCTCTCTTTATGTTACAATTCTTATCCTTCATGTGAGCATCATTGAAATCATCATGCCTAGCTAGGAGCGTTAAATCGATAGCGCTTGTTGGGAGGCAACCCAACTTTATTTTTGTTCCTTGATTTTTGCTCCTGTTTAGTAATAAATAATTCATCTAGCCTCTGTCTAGATGTGGTTTTATGCTTTTAATTAGTGTTTGTGCCAAATAGAACCTTTGGGAAGACTTGGGGAAAGTCTTGTTGATCTTGCTGTAAAAAACAGAAACTTTAGCGCTCATGAGAATTGCTGCCATGTTTTATTGGAGAGTGATATTTAGTTAATTCTTTTTGCAGATGATTAACATATAAATTCCTCACGTCCAGCAATTTATTTTAGAATTTTCGAGGTTCCAGAAGTTTGCGTTAGTTACAGATTACTACAGACTGTTCTGTTTTTGACAGATTCTGTTTTTCATGTGTTGTTTACTTATTTTGATGAATCTATGGCTAGTAAAAGAGTTTATAAACCATAGATAAGTTGGAATACAGTAGGTTTAACACCAATATAAATATAGAATGAGTTTATTGCAGTACCTTGAAGTGGTGTTTTGTTCTCTTTCGCTAACGGAGCTCACGAGTTTTCTGTTAAGTTTTGTGTTGTGAAGTTTTCAAGTTTTGGGTAAAGATTCGATGGACTATGGAATAAGGAGTGGTAAGAGCCTAAGATTGGGGATGCCCAAGGCACCCCAAGGTAATATTCAAGGATAACCAAAAGCCTAAGCTTGGGGATGCCCCGGAAGGCATCCCCTCTTTCGTCTTCGTTCATCGGTAACTTTACTTGGAGCTATATTTTTATTTACCACATGATATGTGTTTTGCTTGGAGCATCATTTTATTTACTTTTGTTTTGCTTGATGTTTGAATAAAATAGCAAGATGTGAAATTATTAAATGTCAGAGAGTCTTCATATAGTTGCATAATTATTCGACTACTCATTGATCTTCACTTATATCTTTCGGAGTAGTTTGTCGTTGCTCTAGTGCTTCACTTATATCTTGTTAGAGCACTGCGGTGGTTTTATTTTGAAGAAATAGATGAAATCTCATGCTTCACTTATATTATTTTGAGAGTCTTTAGAACAGCATGGTAGTTTGCTTTGGTTATGAATTTAGTCCTAATATGATGGGCATCCAAGTGGGATATAATGAAAACTTTCATATAGAGTGCATTGAATACTATGAGAAGTTTGATACTTGATGATTGTTTTGAGATATGAGGATGGTAATATTAGAGTCATGCTAGTTGAGTAGTTGTAATTTTGAGAGATACTTGTGTTAAAGTTTGTGATTCCCGTAGCATGCAGGTATGGTGAACAGTTATGTGATGAAGTCGGAGCATGATTTATTTATTGATTGTCTTCCTTATGAGTGGCAGTCGGGGACGAGCAATGGTCTTTTCCTACCAATCTATCCCCCTAGGAGCATGCGCGTAATACTCCATTTCGATAACTAATAGATTTTTGCAATAAGTATGTGAGTTCTTTATGACTAATGTTGAGTCCATGGATTATACGCACTCTCACCCTTCCACCATTGCTAGCCTCTCTAGTATCGCGCAACTTTCGCCGGTACCATAAACCCACCAGTTACCTTCCTCAAAACAGCCACCATACCTACCTATTATGGCATTTCCATAGCCATTCTGAGATATATTGCCATGCAACTCTCCACCGTTCCGTTTATTATGACACGATCCATTGTCATATTGCTATGCATGATCATGTAGTTGACATCGTATTTGTGGCAAAGCCACCGTTGATAATTCTTCCATACATGTCACTCTTGAGTCATTGCACATCCCGGTACACCGCCGGAGGTATTCACATAGAGTCATATTTTGTTCTAAGTATCGAGTTGTAATTCTTGAGTTGTAAGTAAATAAAAGTGTGACGATCATCATTATTAGAGCATTGTCCCAGTGAGGAAAGGATGATGGAGACTATGATTCCCCCACAAGTCGGGATGAGACTCCAGACGAAAATAATAATAATAAAAACAAAATAAAAGAGGCCAAAGAAGCCCAAATAAAAAAATAGAGAAAAAAAGAGGCCATAAAAAAGAGAGAAAGGCCCAAATAAAAAAATAAAAAAATGAGAGAAAAAGAGAGAAGGGACAGTGCTACTATCCTTTTACAACACTTGTGCTTCAAAGTAGCACCATGATCTTCATGATAGAGAGTCTCCTATGTTGTCACTTTCATATACTAGTGGGAATTTTCATTATAGAACTTGGCTTGTATATTCCAATGATGGGCTTCCTCAAAATGCCCTAGGTCTTCATGAGCAAGCAAGTTGGATGCACACCCACTAGTTTCTTTTGTTGAGCTTTCATATACTTATAGCTCTAGTGCATCCGTTGCATGGCAATCCCTACACACTCACACTGATATCTATTGATGGGCATCTCCATAGCCCATTGATACACCTACTTGATGTGAGACTATCTTCTCCTTTTTGTCTTCTCCACAACCACCATTCTATTCCACATATAGTGCTATATCCATGGCTCACGCTCATACATTGCGTGAAGATTGAAAAAGTTTGAGAACATCAAAAGTATGAAACAATTGCTTGGCTTGTCATCGGGGTTGTGCATGATTTAAATATTTTTTGTGGTGAAGATAGAGCATAGCCAGACTATATGATTTTGTAGGGATAGCTTTCTTTGGCCATGTTATTTTGAAAAGACATAATTGCTTAGTTAGTATGCTTGAAGTATTATTATTTTTATGTCAATATTAAACTTTTGTCTTGAATCTTATGGATCTTAATATTCTTGCCAAAATAAAGAAACTACATAGAGAAATATGTTAGGTAGCATTCCACATCAAAAATTCTGTTTTTATCATTTACCTACTCGAGGACGAGCAGGAATTAAGCTTGGGGATACTGATACGTCTCCAACGTACCTATAATTTTTGATTGTTCCATGCTATTATATTATCAACCTTGGATGTTTATAGGCATTAATATACAATTTTATATGATTTTTGGGACTAACCTATTAACCTAGAGCCCAGTGCCAGTTTCTATTTTTTCTTGTTTTACAGTATCGCAGAAAAGGAAAATCAAACGGAGTCCAATTGACCTGAAACTTTACGGAACTTATTTTTGGAACGGAAGCAACCCAGAAGACTTGGAGTGTACGTAAGGGAAGCAACGAGGAAGGCACGAGACAGGGGGCGCACCCTCCACCCTCGTGGGGCCCTCGTGGCTCCCCTGATGTATTTCTTCCGCCTATATATATATCCATATACCCTAAAACTATCGGGGAGCACAATACATCGGGAGTTCCGCCGCCAGAAGCCTCCGTAGCCACCGAAAACCAATCTAGACCCGTTCCGGCATCCTGCCGGAGGGGGAAATCCCTCTCCTGTGGCCATCTTCATCATGCCGGTGCTCTCCATGATGAGTAGGGAGTAGTTCTCCCTCGGGGCTGAGGGTATGTACCAGTAGCTATGTGTTTTATCTCTCTCTCTCTCGTGTTCTTGATTTGGCACGATCTTGATGTATCGCGAGCTTTGCTATTATAGTTGGATCTTATGTTTCTCCTCCCCCTCTACTCTCTTGTAATGGATTGAGTTTTCCCTTTGAAGTTATCTTATCGGATTGAGTCTTTAATGATTTGAGAACACTTGATGTATGTCTTACCGTGCGTATCTGTGGTGACAATGGGATATCACGTGATTCACTTGATGTATGTTTTGGTGACCAACTTGCGGGTTCCGCCCATGTACTTATGCATAGGGGTTGGCACACATTTTCGTCTTGACTCTCCAGTAGAAACTTTGGGGCACTCTTTGAGGTTCTATGTGTTGTTGAATAGATGAATCTGAGATTGTGTGATGCATATCGTATAATCATACCCATGGATACTTGAGGTGACATTGGAGTATCTAGGTGACATTAGGGTTTTGGTTGATTTGTGTCTTAATTAAGGTGTTATTCTAGTACGAACTCTAGGGCTGTTTGTGACACTTATAGGAATAGCCCAACGGATTGATTTGAAAGAATAACTTTGAGGTGGTTTCATACCCTACCATAATCTCTTCGTTTGTTCTCCGCTATTAGTGACTTTGGAGTGACTCTTTGTTGCATGTTGAGGGATAGTTATGTGATCCAATTATGTTATTATTGTTGAGAGAACTTGCACTAGTGAAAGTATGAACCCTAGGCCTTGTTTCAACGCATTGCAATACCGTTTGAGCTCACTTATATCATTAGTTACCTTGCTGTTTTTATATTTTCAGATTACAAAAAATATTATCTACCATACATATACCACTTGTATCACCATCTCTTTGCCGAACTAGTGCACCTATACAATTTACCATTGTATTGGGTGTGTTGGGGACACAAGAGACTCTTTGTTATTTGGTTGCAGGGTTGCTTGAGAGAGACCATCTTCATCCTACGCCTCCTACGGATTGATAAACCTTAGGTCATCCACTTGAGGGAAATTTGCTATGTCCTACAAACCTCTGCACTTGGAGGCCCAACAACGTCTACAAGAAGAAGGTTGTGTAGTAGACAACATCCACCGACGTACTTCTTCCTCCCATATATACCCATATACCCTAAAAACTTTGGGGAGCACAATTGTAAGGGCATATTTATCCCTAAGGTGTTTTGGTGATTGATGACAATGCTTTTGCGAACTAATCGTGTACCTTGAGTTTCTAAGATGCTTCATCGCTAGGCACAAGACGGTTTGGTGCCCCTCGAAGACTATTGAAGACGTCATTTTTCTATGTTTCTTTTTGGAGGATTTGAGTCGTAGGAAAGCCGTATTATTAAGAGGGGGTCTGCGTCGGAAAGGTTCGGGTGGAATCATCACATACACGTTTTCTTCCTTGTCTCCACCTTTCCCATACACATTGGAGCATCCTCCGTTTATCCTCTTTGCTTTGTCCTAGTTGCTGATGTTGGGCTTGCGGTAGTACTGCTCCCTAGAGCGGTAGTACCGCAGGCACCAGCGGTAGTACCATACTTCGGCACGGTAGTACCGCAGGAGCCCACGGTAGTACCGCTCCTCCGTAGCCGTAGTACCGTGGCCCCCAGGCCAAGTGCCGCTTCTTCACGGTAGTAGGGGCGGATGTAATTTTTTACATCCGCGCCTCCGCGGTAGTACTGGTGCAGCCTAGCTCAGCTGCCAGGCGGTAGTACCGCTCCTCAGCGGTAGTACCGTGTTGGAATTTAGCATCGTCTGTTTTCCAGCGGAAGTAGGAACATATGTATTTTTATTCATCCGCGCTCTTCCCAGGCTAGGAGTTTCCTTCCTTGCGGTAGTACCGCAAGGGTGAGCGGTAGTACCGTGCCTGCGGCAGTACCGCCCTCAGCCCTTGTGCTACAGGTCTGTCCTAGCTCCTCCTGCTGTTGTGGTAGTACCGCAGTCCCTCACGGTAGTGCTACATGGCCTTGCGGTAGTACCGCTGGTCAGGGGCGGAAGTACCGCATGGCCTTACGGTAGTACCGCAAGTCGCGGGCTGGTTAGGTGGATAACGGTTGGATTTTGTCCACATCTTTATAAGGGGTGTCTTCTTCCTCTAGTTGACCACCTCTTCCAACCCTAAGCTCCATTGTTGCTCCAAGCTCCATTTTCGCCCGATCTCACTCCCTACCAAATCAAACTTGTTGATTTGCTTGGAGTGGTTGAGAAGGCCCCGATCTACACTTCCACCAAGAGAAATTTGATTTCCCCCACTACTCCCTTGCGGATCTTGTTACTCTTGGGTGTTTGAGCACCCTAGACGGTTGAGGTCACCGCGGAGCCATAGTCCATTGTGGTGAAGCTTCGTGGTGTCGTTGGGAGCCTCCAATTAAGTTGTGGAGATTGTCCCAACCTTGTTTGTAAAGGTTCGGTCGCTGCCTCCAAGGGCACCAATAGTGGAATCACGACATCTCGCAATGTGTGAGGGCGTGAGGAGAATACGGTGGCCCTAGTGGCATCTTGGGGAGCATTGTGCCTCCACATCGCTCCAACAGAAACGTACTTCCCTTCAAAGGGAAGGAACTTCGGTAACACATCCTCGTCTCCACCGGCTCCACTCTTGGTTATCTCGTGCCTTTACTTGTGCAAGCTTATTTGTGATATATCTCTTGTTTGCTTGTGTACTTATCATTGTTGCATCATATAGGTTGCTCACTTAGTTGCATATCTAGACAACCTACTTTGATGAAAATTTAAATTGTTAAAGAAAAGCTAAAAATTGTTAGTTGCCTATTCACCCCCCCTCTAGTTAACTATATCGATCCTTTCAATTGGTATCAGAGCCTCATCTCTTTAGTAAGGACTTTACCATCCGAAGAGTATGGTTGACGTCATAGAAGGTGAGGAGGAGCACTCCGGTGAAAATCCGGTATCTTCTACGGGAGATGGGGGAACCGTGGTCTCTCGTGAGGAGTTCAATGTGGCGTTGGACACATTGAAAACCTCCATGACGACCGAGGTCAAAGGCATGTTTAATGAATTCTTAGAAGGGCTGAAACTTTCCAACGAACCGTTGAAAGTGGGTGATCCCGCCAACAAGGTGGTGGATTCTACCTCCAACAAGGGGGAAGCTACTAGCGAGAAAGCCCTTTCCTTCTAGTGGTAAAAGTGGCACTAGCATCTTTGCCCATGTGGAACCTCCACTTGTCTATGGTGGACCTCTCCCTTCCACTCATTTGAATCATTCTGGCCCGGCCCCTAAGATTGAGAAGAATGTAGAATTTGATTCTTGGGTCTATCGTTTTAAGCGTCATTTAAATCATGTGAACACTAACCTTTGGAGAATCATTGAAGAAGGTTTCTATCCGCATGACCGAAGCAACTTCACTCCTAGAGAAGCCGTGGATAATCAATTCAGTGAGAATGCTCTCTTCATCATTCAAGAAGCTATCCCACCCGAAGACCTTCCTCATCTCCGGCCCTACTCCTTGGCCAAAGATGCTTGGCGCCAAGTGGTTTCCCTGTACCGGGAAGCGCAAGCATTCAACGCTCCAACTATGAAGTGGTGCAAGATGAAGCCGATGAGTTTGCAATGAAAGAAGATGAAGAACCTCGTGAGCTCTATCGGAGGGTAACCAAACTCGCGGTCTCGCTCCGAGATCATGGAAGTAAGGACATTGATGACAATTGGATCAAGTGCAAATTCCTCAAGGCAATGATGCCCTACCACAAAGCCATGTCCTCCGTCATTCGTCAAAGGCCGGACTTCCACACCTTGTCCTCAAGTGATGTCTTGGATGAGTTCATTGCTATGAGCATCTTGGACAAGACCGCCGACAATGCGATACTTCATTCTCAAAGAGTAAAGAAACCCAACCTTGCTCTAAAGGCCAAGGTTTGTATGGAGGGAAGAGGATGAAGAGAAAGAAGAGGAGAGCAACCTCGAAGATATGAAGTATGCCTATCATGAACACATGGCCCTTGATTGAAGGCAATTTTGGAGCAAGAAGAACTCAAGGCCCAACTTCAATAAGAACAATTCAAGTGGCGCAAAGGGCAAGCAACGAGTGAGGACTTGTTTCAATTGTGGCAATGTAAGCCACTTTGTTGCAGAGTGCCCTTATGAGAAGAGGGAATACAATGGTGGCAAGCTCATCCGAAAGGACAAGGCCAACTCGTTCCCCAACAAGAGCAACTTCACCAAGAAGACTCCTCCCAAGGCATTGGTGGTACAAGAAGAGTACAATGAGGATGATGACGATGATGAAGATGGTGAGTCGGTTTCCATGTTCTCCGTTGCCATTGCAACGACTCCACGGGTGTCTCTCTTCGACTCACCCAATGAGAGCATCATCGCCAAGTGCCTCATGGCTAAAGCCACCAACAAGGTAACCCCCAATATCAAAACTACCATCATTAATCATCCTTCTTCAACGGATAGCATTGATGAACATGAGGGAACTAATGTGGAGGTGAATGAGTTTGAGGCCTTTATCGGTAAACTCAAGGGTAAATCCAATAAGCACTTTGTTGCTCTCTTGGAACAACTTGGTGAAGCCAATGACATGATCGAGGCTCACGAAGATACCATCTCTAAGATGGAGGGGCATAGTCATGACTATGACGATGAGATTTCGGATCTTTCCAATGCTCTTGAGGAAGAGCATGGTCTGCGTTTGGCTCTTGAGGAGTCTCACAACTATGATCATGCTAAATTAAAGAAAGATCTTGATCATGCTCTTGTTGTTTCTCGTGTGCTAAACTCCGAGAAGGCAAAGCTTGGGGTTGATCTTGCTAGACTCAAAGAGGAGTTTGACATTCTCGACAAGGCTCACAAAGCCTTGAAGGGTGTTCATGCTACCCTCAAGGAGTCTCATGATCAACTCCAAGTGAAACTAACCAAGGAGAAAGCCACATTTCCTCGTATGGTGTTAATTGATAATGAAAATGCTACTAACCCTTGTTGTGAGCATGTGCATCTTATTGAGGAGAATGTTAAGTTGAAGGAGCAACTTGAGAAAGGCCTTGTGTCATGCATACAAGGTGAGAAGAACCTAAATGACCTTTTGAGAAATCAAAAGGAAGTTGTGGCCAAGGAGGGGATTGGGTTCACACCCATGCCCAAGAACAAGAAGAAGGATAACAAGACCAAACGACCTCCACCTCTCAAGCAAACTTTTGTGAAGGAGGGAGAGAGTGATTCCAAGGAGAAGAAGAACAATGCAAAGGGTGGCGGTGTCAAAAAGGGCAATGCCACCCCTCCCAACAAAGTCGGGGACTTTAATCCTTCTTATGTGTTATGTCGTGCTAGTGATGGGCATGTTTATGCCAAATTTGTTGGTTCTCCTCATGAGTACATTGAATGGTCTATTTGGGTTCCTAAGACCCTTGTTACTAACATCAAAGGACCCATTACAAAATGGGTACCTAAAACCAAGCATTGATCTCTTGTAGGTGTTTGCTTCCAGTGGGGGATCATGGTTGCTCGATAGTGGAGCTACAAATCATATGACCGGAAGCAAGGACTTGGTGGTGGACGCGCACAAGATTCCATCTGTGCCCACCAATGTCGAGTGGGGTGATGCCTCATCTTCTAAGGTATTGGGACTTGACAAGGTTGTCATCTCTCATGATCTCACGATCGAGAAGGTCATGCTTGTTGAGTCCCTTGCATACAATTTACTTTCCGTTCATCAACTTGCAATCATGGGCTTTGCCACTTTCTTTGATATTGATACCGTGGCCCTCTTGTGGAGCAAGACTCTTAAAGTAGCCTTTGTTGGGCATGTCGAGAACGGTCTATATGTGATTAACTTTTCAGAGCGACCCACTAAGACCGTGACATGCCTAATGGCTAAAGTTGATGTGCGATGGCTTTGGCATCGCCGTTTAGCCCATGTCAATATGAGATCTTTGCGAAGTCTTCTCAAGGGGACCATGTCCGTGGACTAACGAATGTTAGTTTTGCTAAAGATCGTGCTTGCAGTGCTTGTATTGAAGGAAAGCTTCATGAGAAGGCTCACCCTACCACGACTATCATTTACTCGAAGAGGCCTTTGGAGCTCCTTCACTTGGATCTCTTTGGGCCTCCATCCTTTGATAGTCTTGGGGGTAGGAAGTATTGCTTGGTGATTGTGGATGACTATTCAAGATATACTTGGGTGTATTTCTTCAAGAGGAAGAGCAAGACCCAACAAACCGTCATTGACTTTGCAAATGAAGCACAACGTCAACACAATGCAAAGATCTTGACAATAAGAAGTGACAACGGCACCGAGTTCAAGAACTACACCTTGGATGAGTTTCTTAGTGATGAGGGGATCAAGCATCAATATTCCGCACCCTACACCCCTCAACAAAACGGTGTTGCGGAGAGGAAGAACCAGACGTTGATAGATGCGGCAAGGACCATGATGGTGGAGTTCAAGTCTCCATACAACTTTTGGGCCGAAGCCATCAACACCGCGTGTCATGCATCCAATTAGCTCTACCTCTGCAAGGGCTTGAACAAGACTCCATATGAGATACTCACTGGTAACAAGCCCAACCTCATGTACTTTCGGGTGTTTGGGTGTAAGTGTTTCATTCTCAAGAAAGGTGTTCGGTTGTCTAAATTTGAGGCTAGAGCTTATGAGGGCATATTTGTTGGTTATGCTACAAACTCTCATGCTTACCGTGTCCTCAATAAATCCACGGGACTTATTGAGGAGACGTGTAACGTGGAGTTTGATGAGAATAATGGCTCCCAAGTGGAGCAAAGTGGCACTTGTGATGTAGATGATCAAATTCCTCCTCAAGCCAAAAGAAGAATGGGTGTTGGTTTTATCCTACCCATTGAGGAACCCCTTGTGGCCGAAGGAGAAGGACAATGCTCCACTCAAGTGGAGCCATCACCAACCCAAGGCCCACACGCTTCCGAAGAACAAAGTGAAGGCCCTCATCCTCATGAACAAGACCAAGGGCAAGATCATGCTCAAGACGGTGTTGACACACCAAGTGATGCCCAAGGTCAAGTTCTCTCCTCCGAGCAAGTTGAAGATCAAGAACAAGCTCAAGATGTCGCTCAAGATGATCAAGTGACCGCTCCTCAACTCACCACCGAGGAGGAATTGGAGCGTCGTGCCGCCAAGATTGCTTCCAAGCTCTCCACCAAGGGTCATCTCATGAAGAATGTACTTGGAAGCATTCAAAAGGGGGTAAGCACTCATAGACAATTGGCAAACTATTGTGAACATCACGCGTTTGTCTCTTGTGTTGAACCCCAAAAGGTATATGAAGCACTCGAAGATCCGGATTGGCTTAATGCCTTGCATGAAGAACTCAACAACTTCGAGTACAACAAGGTGTGGAGATTGGTGCCAAGGCCAACGGGGAACCACAAAGTCATTGGAACCAAGTGGATATTTAAGAACAAGCAAGATGCTCATGGGACCATCATTCGCAACAAGGCAAGATTGGTGGCACAAGGCTACTCCCAAGTCGAGGGTATCGACTACGATGAAACCTTTGCTCCCGTTGCTCGCCTTGAATCCATTCGTTTGTTGATTGCTTATGCTTCTCATCACAACTTTAAGTTGCAACAAATGGATGTGAAGAGTGCTTTTCTTAATGGTCCTATTAATCAGTTGGTCTATGTCAAGCAACCCCCCGGGTTCGAGGATCCCTACTTTCCCGATCATGTGTATCAACTCGATAAGGCACTCTATGGGCTTAAACAAGCCCCACGTGCGTGGTATAACCACCTTACCGAGTTGTTACAAGATCGTGGGTTTGAAGTTGGGCTAATCGACCCCACTCTTTTTACTAAGAAGGTCAAAGGGGAGTTGTTTGTATGCTAACTATATGTTAATGACATTATCTTTGGTTCCCCTAACAAAGCTTTCAATGAGGAATTCACCGCTCTCATGACCTCAAAGTTCAAGATGTCTTCCATGGGAGAGTTGAAGTTATTTCTAGGGTTCAAAGTGAAGCAAAGAAGAGAATGAACCTTCATCAACCAAGCCAAATACACTCAATACATGCTCAAGGGATTCAAGCTAAGTGATGTCAAGCCGGCTTCCACTCCAATGCCCACCAAGTGCCAACTTGACATCGATCCCAATGGTAAAGCGGTGGATCAAAAGGTATATCGCTCCATGATTGGATCCTTGCTTTACCTTTGTGCATCTAGACCGGATATCATGTTGAGTGTGGGAATTTGTGCACGGTTTCAAGCCGCACCTAAGGAAAGTCACTTTGTGGCGGTCAAGCGAATCTTTTGATATTTGGCTCATACCCCAAACTTTGGCTTATGGTACCCAAGAGGATCAAACTTCAAGCTTGTAGGGTATTCGGACTCCGATTGGGCGGGAGACAAAGTGGATAGGAAGTCTACTTCCGGAGGGTGCCAATTCCTTGGTTGCTCTTTGGTAAGTTGGTCTTCCAAAAAGCAAAGTTGTGTGTCTCTCTCGTCCACCGAAGCGGAGTATGTAGTGGCCGGTAGTTGTTGTGCACAACTCTTATGGATGAGGCAAACTTTAAAGTATTACGGTGTCATTTGTGATAAAGTGCCTCTTTGGTGTGACAATAAAAGTGCCATCAAGATTTCTCTCAACCCGGTGCAACACTTCAAGATGAAGCATATTGAGATTCGGTATCACTTCATCCGGGATCACATTAGGCGAGGGGAGATCGAGCTCAACTATGTCAACACTCATGATAACCTTGCAGATATTTTCACGAAGCCGTTGGATGAATCAAGATTTCACGAGTTGTCTTGTTTAGATGTAGGCATGGACATAGGGGGAGTGTTGTTCTCTCAATGAACTCTCCCTCCCCCCATTATGCATAAATTGATCAACTCTTCCACATTAGCCCTTTTTGATGGTACTTGTGCTTCAAAGACGAGTTTTGGTCATGGGACCAAGGATAGTTCTTCGCGGTGCCATACCAATTGACTCAAACATAGGTGGCTCCGGCCACCGCCCTCTCTTTGGAGAGGTTGTGTCTCGAGGTTGTTTCTTGTTGTCTCTTGCCTTTCTTTCTTTGTGTTGAGCCTGTTCTTGTGCTGTCTTGTTGGCTTGAAGATTCGGTGCGAAGACCTCTTTTTCTTGTTTGAAACGTGCAACTTCTTGAGCCCGCGGTACTACCGCGGCCAGCCACGGTACTACCGCGTATGGGGTGCACGGTAATACCGCACCTAGCGCAGCAGTAATTTTTTACTGCCGCCTGGGAGAGCGGTACTACCGCTCAGGTGTGGTACTTCCGCTGAGCGGTACTACTGCAATGAAGCACGGTACTACCGCGCTGACGAGCGCGTGGGGGGTTATGACTCGGGCAGGGGAGTTCCAACTCCCCATACCCATTCACTTGTCTCTCTCCCCACCGTCTCTCTCTCTCGCTCAAGAACGACGCCGGAGGTCCTCGCTGGATCTCCGTCTCCGGCCACTCTCCTCAGATTCCGACCGGTGGGATCGTTCCCCACCACTTCCTCTTGCCATGGAACAAGGTTTCTCCCCAAATCCCTCTCTTTCTTGGTTGCTCTTTCACTTCTAGGTTTTTGGGGGAGATGCGTGTTGTTCTTGCGATTTTAGGCCAAATCTTTGCAAGAGTAGGGTGTAGGAGATTCATGTTGCGTAGAAATTATACTTGATATGTTGTCCCGTGGTATATTTGATCAACCATAGTACCGCCATGGTTTCGCGGTTCTTCTCAGATTCAAAAGTGGTTCGGATCTGACGCGGTGCGGTACTACCGCGCCTCTTGTGCGGTACTACCGCTAGTCCGGTACTACCGCCCGTTCGGTGCTGTACTACCGCACGTGCTGTGGCACTAAGCTCTTACTACTGCTCCAAGCCAAGGTACTACCGTGACCTCACACGGTACTACCGCGACTAGGAGCGGTACTAAAATTTTAGTACCGCACGACCTGGCAGTACTACCGTTGGTGTCCAATCTCTCTCGTGGCAATTACCACATATGCTTTCTACTTGTTTCTCTTGTTTTGCTAAGGTCTTTGCATTGATTCTTCTCGCTCTTTGTGTGTGCTTTCTCTTGTTTCTTAGGTGGTGGCTCTCGTCTTTCCAATCCCAATCGTGACACCGGCTCCAAGCGACTGCGCAATCATCAAGATGAAGCACCAGAGGGCTCCAGTGCCCCCAAGTGCAATGTCAAGACCACCACTAGCAAGAACAAGGAACCCGCTAAGGGCATGGACGAGATTCCCCTCGCTGAGTACGTCGATCGCCGAAAGATCAACCCTTATGTGAATGCTCGTGCTATCATCAGAGGCTGTGAATTGTTTTGGACCAAGCAGCAGACTCTCTTTTATCTGGATGTAATCAAGAACAAGCAAAATACCTACGTGGATGTCAAGTGGATAGACATGAATCACTTGAGAAAGGACAAGTTTCGTGAGTACTTTGTAGAAGCTCTAGATTTGGTGGAGCAGTTCGGTATTGAACATGTGATCTCTTTCCACCTTGACTATGACCCTGAGCTTATCTGTCAGTTCTTTGCCTCAGTTTACTTTCACCCCGGGGAGGGGCGGAGGATGACCTGGATGACCAATGGCCGTCAGTTGACTGCTACCTGGAAGGAGTTCATGGATATGCTCCAAGTTCCTGATGACGGGCTCACCACACCCGTTGGTGTTCGCCCCCATGCCAATCCTGAGTCTGCTAGCAAGAACAAGATACAGCCGTTCTATGTTGAGAAGGTGCTTCCCAGTGGCAAGTCGACATGGGTGCTGAACTCCTTTCTGGATATCATGTATCTCATCTTCCGCAACTCTCTGTTCCCTCGCATTGGCGACAAGGACAAGGTTCATTCCTATCTGGTGGATATGATGCTCCTATGCGAGGAGGCATGTGTGTCTCACACATCATGTGGTATGAGCTTCGGTTTGCGGTGTTCGACCACAAGGTACCTATCTATGGACCATACATGTTTCTGTTGATCTCCAAGACTTGGGAGAATCTGTACCCTGGTGATGAGTTCCTTGCTCCAAACTGGATTCGACATGAGCCCATCAGTCTCCGTGTCAAGCCCAACTGGGCCAACACTACTACTCGTGATGAGGCGTCTGCTGCTAGGAGGGATGTTGATGAGGAGGAGGCTGGAGCAGAGGATGTTGCTGAGGACCGTGCTGCTAGGTCTCCCCATCCTTCCTCTGAGCCCTCATGGGCCAAGAAGTTGAAGGACAAGATGAATACTCTTTTCTGCATGCAAGCAAAGGGGCAGTACAGGACTCACGTGGCATCCAAGGAGAGTCGCCGCCGCGACAAGAAGATTATGAGGGTCTTTGGAGAGGACGTCTCTGCCAGTTCTGAGGAGGTCATCACTCCAGAGGCTACATGGATGGCGAAGCAAGGCTACAAGTGGACTGATTTTGAGGAGGACATCGAGGAGACCGTCCCCGCCGCCGAGTCTGACAAGAAGCACGAGGAGAGTTGGGATGATTTCTCTGCCTGAGCCGCCCCTTGCGTGTAGGTGTCCTCTCTGCTTTTTTGGCGTCTCGATGCCAAAGGGGGAGAGAGTGTAGGGATTTGCGTGCTTGCGAGTCGTGTGTCGTGTTTGGTGTGTTTGCTTTGTCGTTTGGACCTTGTTTGCTTTGATTTGGTTTGCGCCTTTGAGACTTATCCTTCATATGGTGTAAGACATATGCACTCTATCCTATCTTAGTGAGCTTATGATTGTGCTATTTATGTTATGCTCGTATTTGCTATCTTGTCTAGTGTTAGCCTTACTATTGCAAGATATGCCTTGTCTCTAAAATATAGGGGGAGTTTTGATCCTAGTATGTGTGCCGTGCAGTCCAAAGCACCCATCTAGTTTGCACACATCTAGGGGGAGCCCGTCTATATTCTAGAGAGGAGGGGTTTGCATTTGCTCAATATTATTTCCCTTTGTGCAAATCCTGTATTGTCATCAATCCACCAAAAAGGGGGAGATTGTAAGGGCATATTTATCCCTAAGGTGTTTTGGTGATTGATGACAATGCTTTTACGGACTAATCGTGTGCCTTGAGTTTCCTAGACGTTTCATCGCTAGGCACAAGACGGTTTGGTGCCCCTCGAAGACTATTGAAGATGGCATTTTTCTATGTTTCTTTTTGGTGGATTTGAGTCGTATGAAAGCCGTACTATTAAGAGGGGGTCCATGTCGGAAAGGTTCGGGTGGAATCACCACGTACACGTTTTCTTCCTTGTCTCCACCTTTCCCATACGCATTGGAGCATCCTCCGTTTATCCTCTTTGCTTTGTCCCGGTTGCTGATGTTGGGCTTGCGGTAGTACTGCTCCCTGGAGCGGTAGTACCGTAGGCACCAGCTGTAGTACCGTACTTCGGCGCGGTAGTACCGCAGGAGCCCACGGTAGTACCGCTCCTCCGGAGCTGTAGTACCGTGGCCCCTAGGCCAAGTGCCGCTTCTTTGTGGTAGTAGGGGCGGATGTAATTTTTTAGATCCACGCCTCCGCGGTAGTACCGCACCCTGTGCGCGGTAGTATCGTGCGCGGCCTGGCTCAGCTGCCAGGCGGTAGTACCGCTCCTCAGCGGTAGTACTGTGTCGGATTTTTACATCGTCTGTTTTCCAGCGGAAGTAGGCACATATGTATTTTTATTCATCCACGCTCTTCCCAGGCTAGGAGTTTCCTGCCTTGCAGTAGTACCAGAAGGGGGAGTGGTAGTACCACGCCTGCGGCAGTACCGCCCTCAGCCCTTGTGCTACAGGTCTGTCCTAGCTCCTGCTGCTGCTGTGGTAGTACCGCGGTCCCTCACAGCAGTGTCGCTTGGCCTTGTGGTAGTACCGCTGGTCAGGGGCAGAAGTACCGCATGGACTTACGGTAGTACCGCTGGTCAGGGGCAGTAGTACCGCAAGTCGCGGGCTGGTTAGGTGGATAACAGTTGGAATTTGTCCACATCTTTATAAGGGGTGTCTTCTTCCTCTAGTTGACCACCTCTTCCAACCCTAAGCTCCATTGTTGCTCCAAGCTCCATTTTCACCCGATTTCACTCCCTACCCAATCAAACTTGTTAATTTGCTCGAGAGTGGTTGAGAAGGCCCCGATCTACACTTCCACCAAGAGAAATTTGATTCCCCCACTAATCCCTTGCGGATCTTGTTACTATTGGGTGTTTGAGCACCCTAGATGGTTGAGGTCACCGCGGAGCCATAGTCCATCGTGGTGAAGCTTCGTGGTGTCGTTGGGAGCCTCCAATTAAGTTGTGGAGATTGCCCCAACCTAGTTTGTAAAGGTTCGGTCGTCGCCTCCAAGGGCACCAATAGTGGAATCACGGCATCTCGCATTGTGTAAGGGCATGAGGAGAATACGGTGGCCCTAGTGGCATCTTGGGGAGCATTGTGCCTCCACACCGCTCCAACGGAGACGTACTTCCCTTCAAATGGAAGGAACTTCGGTAACACATCCTCGTCACCACCGGCTCCACTCTTGGTTATCTCGTGCCTTTACTTGTGCAAGCTTATTTGTTATATATCTCTTGCTTGCTTGTGTACTTATCATTGTTGCATCATATAGGTTGCTCACTTAGTTGCATATCTAGACAACCTACTTTGATGCAAAGTTTAAATTGTTAAAGAAAAGCTAAAAATTGTTAGTTGCCTATTCACCCCCCTCTAGTCAACTATATCGATCCTTTCAACAATAGATCGGGAGTTCCACCGCCAGAAGCCTCCGTAGCCACCGAAAACCAATCTAGACCCGTTCCGGCACCCTGCCAGAGGGGGAATCCCTCTCGGGTGGCCATCTTCATCATCCCGACGCTCTCCATGACGAGGTGGGAGTGGTCCACCCTCGGGGCTGAGGGTATGTACCAGTAGCTATGTGTTTGATCTCTCTCTCTCTCTCTCTCGTGTTCTTGAGGTGGTACGATCTTGATGTATCACGAGCTTTGCTATTATAGTTGGATCTTACGATGTTTCTCCTCCTCTACTCTCTTGTAATGGATTGAGTTTTCCCTTAGAAGTTATCTTATCAGATTGAGTCTTTAAGGATTTGAGAACACTTGATGTATGTCTTGCGTGGGATATCCGTGGTGACAATGGGGTATTCTATGATCCACTTGATGTATGTTTTGGTGATCAACTTGCGGGTTCCGCCCATGGACCTATGCATAGGAGTTGGCACTCGTTTTCGTCTTGACTCTCCGGTAGAATATTTGGGGCACTTTTTGAGGTTCTATGTGTTGGTTGATTTGTGTCTTAAGGTGTTATTCTAGTACGAACACTAGGGCTGTTTGTGACACTTATTGGAATAACTTTGAGGTGGTTTCGTACCCTACCATAATCTCTTCGTTTGTTCTCCGCTATTAGTGACTTTGGAGTGACTCTTTGTTGCATGTTGAGGGATAGTTATGTGATCCAATTATGTTATTATTGTTGAGAGGACTTGCACTAGTGAAAGTATGAACCCTAGGCCTTGTTTCCTAGCATTGCAGTACCGTTTGTGCTCACTTTTATCATTAGTTACCTTGCTGTTTTTATATTTTCAGATTACAAAAACCGTTATCTACTATCCATATTGCTCTTGTATCACCATCTCTTCTCCGAACTAGTGCACCTATACAATTTACCATTGTATTGGGTTTGTTGGGGACACTAGAGACTCTTTGTTATTTGGTTGCAGGGTTGCTTGAGAGAGACCATCTTCATCCTACGCCTCCTACGGATTGATAAACCTTAGGTCATCCACTTGAGGGAAATTTCCTACTGTCCTACAAACCTCTACACTTGGAGGCCCAACAACGTCTACAAGAAGAGGGTTGTGCAGTAGACATCATACGACACCTCCGCGATCTGCACACGTTTAGCTCGGTGACGTCCTGCGAACTCACGATCTAGTAGAGCTTCGAGGGAGAGTTTCGTCAGCACGACAGCGTGATGATGATGGAACCGGAACAGGGCTTCGCCTAAGCACCGCTACGATATGACCAAGGTGGATTATGGTGGAGGGGGGCACCGCACATGGCTAAAAGATCAACAGATCAACTTGTGTGTCCATGGGGTGCCCCCTCCCCCGTATATAAAGGAGTGGAGGAGGGGGAGGGCCGGCCCTCTACTATGGCGCGCCCAGGGGAGTCCTACTCCCACCGGGAGTAGGATTCCCCCCTTACAAGCATTAGGAGTAGGAGAGAAGGAAGGGGAAGAGAGAAGAGAAGGAAGGAGGGGGCGCCGCCCCTCCCCCTAGTCCAATTCGGACTAGGCCTTGGGGGGCGCGCGGCCTGCCCTAGGCAGCCCCTCTCTCTCTCCCCTAAAGCCCAATAAGGCCCATATACTCCCCGGCGAATTCCCATAACTCGGTACTCTGATAAATACCTGAACCACTCAGAACCTTTCCGATGTCCGAATATAGCCTTCTAATGTATCAATCTTTACGTCTCAAACATTTCGAGACTCCTCGTCATGTCCCCGATTTCGTCCGGGACTCCGAACTACCTTCGGTACATCAAAACACATAAACTCATAATACCAATCGTCACCGAATGTTAAGCGTGTGGACCCTACGGGTTCGACAACTATGTAGACATGACCGAGACTCATCTCTGGTCAATAACCAATAGCGGAACCTGGATGCTCATATTGGCCCCCACACATTCTACGAAGATCTTTATCAGTCAAACCGCATAACAACATACGTTGTTCCCTTTGTCATCGGTATGTTACTTGCCTGAGATTCGATCGTCGGTATCTCAATACCTAGTTCAATCTCGTTACCGGCAACTCTCCTTACTCGTTCCGTAATGCATTATCCCACAACTAACTCATTAGTCACAATGCTTGCAAGGCTTAAGTGATGTGCATTACCGAGAGGGCCCAAATATACCTCCCCGATACTTGGAGTGACAAATCCTAATCTCGATCTATGCCAACTCAACAAACACCATTGGAGACACTTGTGGAGCACCTTTATAATCACACAGTTACGTTGTGACATTTGGTAGCACACAAAAGTGTTCCTCCGGTATTCGGGAGTTGCATGATCTCATAGTCACAGGAACATGTATAAGTTATGGAGAAAGAAATAGCAACAAACTAAACGATCATCATGCTAAGCTAACGGATGAGTCAAGTCAATCACATCATTCTCTAATGATGTGATCCCGTTAATCAAATGACAACTCATGTCTATGGTTAGGAAACATAACCATCATTGATTCAACGAGCTAGTCAAGTAGAGGCAAACTAGTGACACTCTGTTTGTCCATGTATTCACACATGTACTAAGTTTCCGGTTAATACAATTATAGCATGAATAATAAACATTTATCATGATATAAGGAAATATAAATAACAACTTTATTATTGCCTCTAGGGCATATTTCCTTCAATCTCCCACTTGCACTAGAGTCAATAATTTAGTTCACATCGCCATGTGATTTAACACCAATAGTTCACATCACCATGTGAATAATACCCAAAAGGTTTTACTAGAGTCAATAATCTAGTTCACATCGTCATGTGATCAACACCCAAAGAGTACTAAGGTGTGATCATGTTTTGCTTGTGAGAGAAGTTTAGTCAACGGGTCTGTCACATTTAGATATGTATGTATTTTGTAGATTTCTATGTCTACAATGCTCTGCACGGAGCTACTCTAGCTAATTTCTCCCACTTTCAATATGTATCCAGGTTGAGACTTAGAGTCATCTATATCGATGTAAAAAGATTGCATCGACATAACTCTTTACGACGAACTCTTTTATCACCTCCATAACTGAGAAATATTTCCTTAGTCCTCTAAGGATAATTTTGACCGCTGTCCAGTGATCTACTCCTAGATCACTATTGTACTCCCTTGCCAGAGTCATGCTAAGGTATACAATAGGACTGGTAAACAGCATAGCATACTTTATAGAACCTATGACTAAGGCATAGGGAATGATTTTTCATTCTCTTTCTATTTTCTGCTGTGGTCGGGTTTTGAGTCTTTACTCAACTTCACACTGCTACCTCTTGAGCACTTGAGTTGGTTTTCCCTTGAAGAGGAAAGGGTGATGCAGCAGAGTAGCGTAAGTTTTTCCCTCAGTTTTTGAGAACCAAGGTATCAATCCAGTAGGAGGCTACGCGCGAGTCCCTCGCACCTGCACAAAACAAATAAATCCTCGCAACCAACGCGATAAGGGGTTGTCAATCCCTACACGGTCACTTACAAGAGTGAGATCTGATAGATATGATAAGATAATATTTTTGGTATTTTTATGATAAAGATGCAAAGTAAAATAAAAGCAAAGTAAATAACAAAGTATTGGAAGATTAATATGATGAAGATAGACCCGGGGGCCATAGGTTTCACTAGTGGCTTCTCTCGAGAGCATAAGTATTTTACGGTGGGTGAACGAATTACTGTTGAGCAATTGACAGAATTGAGCATAGTTATGAGAATATCTAGGTATGATCATGTATATAGGCATCACGTCCAAGACAAGTACACCGACTCCTGCCTGCATCTACTACTATTACTCCACACATCAACCGCTATCCAGCATGCATCTAGAGTATTAAGTTCATAAGAACAGAGTAACGCCTTAAGAAAGATGACATGATGTAGAGGGATAAACTCATGCAATATGATGAAAACCCCATCTTGTTATCCTCGATGGCAACAATACAATACAAACTGATAATTCAAAGAGACTTGCAGAGATAACCAATCATACATAAAAGAATTCAGAGGAGATTCAGATATTGTTCATAGATAAACTTGTTCATAAACCCACAATTCATCGGTCTCAACAAACACACCGCAAAAACAAGATTACATCAAATAGATCTCCATAAGAGAGGGGGAGAACTTTGTATTGAGATCCAAAAAGAGAGAAGAAGCCATCCAGCTAATAACTATGGACCCGTAGGTCTGAGGTAAACTACTCACACTTCATCGGAGAGGCTATGGTGTTGATGTAGAAGCCCTCCGTGATCGATGCCCCCTCCGGTGGAGCTCCGGAACAGGCCCCAAGATGGGATCTCGTGGATACAGAAAGTTACGGCGGTGGAATTAGGGTTTTGGCTCCGTATCTGATCGTTTGGGGGTACGTAGGTATATATAGGAGGAAGAAGTACGTCAGTGGAGCAACAGGGGGCCCACGAGGGTGGAGGGCGCGCCTGGGGGAGGTAGGCGCCCCCCCTTGTAGGATCGAAAGTATGTCTAGAGGGGGGTGATTAGACTACTTGACCAAATAAAAACTTATCCTTTTCCCAATTTTAGTTCTTGGCAGATTTTAGCAACTTTGGACAAGTCAAGCAATCTTAACACAATTCAAGCAAGCATGCAAAGAGTATATGAGCAGCGGAAAGTAAATCATGCAACTTGCAAGAATGTAAAGGGAGGGGTTTGGAAGATTCAAATGCAATAGGAGACACAGATGTTTTTGTCGTGGTTCCGATAGGTGGTGCTATCGTACATCCACGTTGATGGAGACTTCAACCCACGAAGGGTAACGGCTGCGCGAGTCCACGGAGGGCTCCACCCACGAACGGTCCACGAAGAAGCAACCTTGTCTATCCCACCATGGCCATCGCCCACGAAGGACTTGCCTCACTAGCGGTAGATCTTCACGAAGTAGTTGATATCCTTGCCCTTACAAACTCCTTGGTTCAACTCCACAATCTTGTCGGAGGCTCCCAAGTGACAACTAGCCAATCTAGGAGACACCACTCTCCAAGAAGTAACAAATGGTGTGTTGATGATGAACTCCTCGCTCTTGTGCTTCAAATGATAGTCTCCCCAACACTCAAATCTCTCTCACAGGATATGGATTTGGTGGAAAGAAGATTTGAGTGGAAAGCAACTTGGGGAAGGCAAAAGATCAAGATTCATATGGTAAGAATTGAATATCTTGGCCTCAACACAAGTGTAGGTGGTTCTTTCTCAGAAATGGGTAAGTTGGAAGTGTAGGTTTATTCTGATGGATCTCTCCATGAATGAAGAGGAGGTGGAGGGGTATATATAGCCTCCACACAAAATCTAACTATTACACACAACTTGCCAATCTCGGTGGGACCGAATTGATAAACTCGGTCGGACCGATTCAGCAAAGCTAGTGACCGTTAGGGTTTTCGGTGGGACCGACATGCAACTCGGTAGGACCGACATGGTTAGGGTTAGGGCATAACGTAATCTCGGTGAGACCGATTACACAAACTCGGTGAGACCAATTTTGGTAATAAGCTAACCAGAGAGTTGGTTAGGTAAACTTGGTGGGACCGATTCGCTCATTTCGGTGAGACCAAAATGTTACAAAAGGGAAACAGAGTGTTTACATTGCAATCTCGGTGGGACCGATCGCTCATCTCGATGGGACCGATATGAAGGGAAACAGAGAGACTACAATCCCATCTCGGTGAGACCGAGATCCCTGTCGGTGAGACCGATTTGCCTAGGGTTTGTAGCAGTGGCTATGACATTTGAACTCGGTGGAGCCGGATAGAAAGAATCGGTGGGGCCGAGTTTGACTTTTGGTTTAGGTCATATGTGGATGTGAGAAAGTAGTTGAGGGTTTTGGAGCATATCACTAAGCATTTTGAGCAAGAGCCTCATTAAGCAACACCTCATCCCTCCTTGATAGTATTGGCTTTTCCTCTAGACTCAATGTGACCTTGGATCACTAAAATAGAAAATGTTGAGTCTTGAGCTTTGAGCTTGAGACAATCCTTTTGTCCTTATCATTTTGAGGGGTGCACTTTTCTCATCCATGCCATGCCAATCATTGAGCTTTCCTGAGATATTAATCTTGAAATGGCATTAGCTCAATGAGCTATATGTTGTTAGGAATTACCAAAACCACCTAGGGATAGTTGCACTTTCAATCTCCCCCTTTTTGGTAATTGATGACAACATATAGATCAAAGCTTCAACAAATGATAATAAGAATGAAAACCATTGTCGCTTTGAGAAGTATGTGAAAAGCAAGAGCTCCCCCTAAATTTGTGCATAGTTTAAGATTTGCTTTGGACTGCAAATGCACAATGAGTTAGGATCATGGGTTACTCTTCCACGTCACATACATCTTGGTGGAGCGCTCAAAATGATAATAATTAAATACATGCACTCATCACCAAGCAAAGTGAATGATCATATGGGGATATAAAGGGATAATGTCATCCAACAAGCATTAAGATAGCATATGATCAAACACATGATCATCCAAGTATCACACACAAGCATAAAGTATCTCAAACAAGCAAATAAACCAAGTTCAACCACCAAATGAGAGAGAATAAAAAGCAAAACTCTCTCTCGAAGCCTATGATCTATACATTTTCTCCCCCTTTGGCAACAAGTTACCAAAAAGTTCATAAAATGCATAGTGCTAGATCAACTCTCAAGATTGGTCTTCAGATGGTGGTGTAGATAAAACTCCAAGGACAAAAGCATCAGTTGATGTAGATGGAGCTGGTGGAGTGGGTGCTGGAGCTGGTGGCACTAAAGTTGTAGCTGGTGCAGATGAAGTTGCTCTGGTGTCTGTAACAGGCACTGCAGCAGATCTCTGTCCTCTGGGCACTCTAGCAAAAGCATCAGTGGTAGACTTTCCCTTCTTCTCCTGCACTTCATCCTGAAGTTCCTCAACAACTGACTGGATCTCAGTGACCTTCACATCAAATCATAGAACTTCTGCTCCACGATCCTCTCCAAGCTCTCCTGGTTTTGAGTCAGGGTGGCCAATCCCTTCTCAATCCTCAGAGTGGAGGCAATCAAGTAGCCAAGCTGATTTTGCTTGCTCTTCTGAAGGTACTGAGATGCCTCATCAGTGGTTGGCATCTTTGCAGCCTTTTCAGCCCTTGCCTTCTCCATCTTTGCTTGTGCTTGCACAGAAGATGGTTCATTCTCATCCATCACCATAGTGTTGTCCTCAAAGTCTGGGTAGATGGGCATATGTTCCTTGTCCAAGAGATATGTGCCAGTGCCCATCTTGGAGTTGATTAGCTCCTAGATCTGTGGGGCATACCCACAACTTCTCTTCTGATCTGCAGCTATTCTCTTTATGGTTTCCACAATTAGGCTCATGACTTTGAACTTTTGAGGCACATCAAATATGTGAAGCAGGTTAATTGCATGGACTCTGATCATATTGTGATCACCTGACTTTGGCAAGAGAGTGTGCCTGAGGATCCAGTTGATTGTTGGCAAGCCTGACAGAAGGTAATGTACTGATCCAAACTTATGTGTCTCAAGAGCAGCATCTGGGATCTCTTTGTACATATGTGCCATGGTGTTGTGATCCTTCTTCTTCTTGGCATAGACATCCAAGTCATCTTCATTCTCCTCAGGAGCATCGATCAGTTTTGCCCATTCTACAACTGTTGACTGGTACCTAGTACCTTCAGACATCCAGGCAATCCTTCCATATGGGTAGAAATGAGCTGTGGAGTAGAACTGCATAATAAGCTCATCATTCCACTTTGTGAGCTTTTGAGCCACAAACTCATCGACTCCACATGCCTTGAAGCTGTCATATACACCAGTGAAGTGATCCTCATTTTCCTCAATGAATTTCCAATCAACACTACAAAAAAAGACACATCCATGACATTTTGGGCCGAACGAATTTTTTTTTCTGTCATACATATGACACTTCTATGACGATAATTGTGAAAAAACCCGGTATCATCATAGATGTGGTGGGCTCCTACTTCTATGACAAAAAATCATGACAGAAAATGGGATTTTCGTCTTGGGCGGGCCGGAGACGCAGCTGCATGACATTCTTTGGGCCGTCCATGACAGAAAAAACAATGGTAGAAGCGAGGGCGAGGAAAATTTCGGGGAGTTCCCGGTTACGGTGGGAGGTCGGGGGCCGAGCGATGCATGTTTCTCTCATACACGTATGCGCATGTGTGCGATGCGTTGGCTCTAACTGAAACCTAGCGAGGCGTTGGGCCCTAACTGAACCCGAGCGGTTGCACTGCAGGCTACGCGTTACTGAACCCGAGCGATCGATCGATGGCTGTTAACTGAACCCGATTGAGCGATTCCTTCGCTACTGCTGCTAACTGAAGCCGATCAATGCTGCATCTGGATGAACAGTGAGCGTTGCCGGGGGGGGGGGGTTGGAGGAACAGTTCCCGGTGGGGGTGGATGAACAGGACCCCGTGGTGTTGCCTTTGGATGAACAGGACCCTGATCGATTGAGTCGGTTGGGGCTGGATGAACAGGACCCCGTGGAGGGCTGGATGAACAGGACCAACCCGTGGAGGGCAGGATGAACAGTAGATGGTGGAGGGCAGGATGAACAGTAGCCCGTGGAGGCGTGGTTGAACAGGAGCCCGTGGAGAGGGCTGGTTGAACAGTAGCCGGTGGAGTAGAGCGCGGTGGAGGCTGGATGAACAGGAGCCCGTGGATGAACAGTCGCAGGTGGAGGCTGGAGGAGGTCGACGGTGGATGAACAGTAGCTCGTGGAGGCTGGAGGGGGTCGACGGTGAAGATGAACAGTATCCCGTGGAGTCCCGTTTTGCGGTACGCCACACCCCTCCCGATGAACAGGACGCCTGTTTCGACCGTAGCGCTCCAACACAAGTCCGTTTCGTCCGTTTTGCGGTACGCCACACCCCTCCCAATGAACAGGACCCCCGTTTCGATCATAGGAGGTCCGTTTCCTCCGTTTTGCGGTACGGCAGACCCCTCCTGATCAACAGGACCCCATTCCGAACGTAGGAGGTCCGTTTCCTCCGTTGTGCGGTACGCCAGGCCTCGTTTCCATCGCCTGTTCCATCCAAGCCCTCCCGATGAACACGACCACGCATTCCGTTCTGACCCAGCCGGTTGGCTCCCATGCGTTTCGTTGCCTCCCCATGAACACGACGCATTCTGTTGCCTCCCCATGAACACGACGCATTCCGTTGCCTCCCCATGAACACGACGATGACGCTGTTTCTCCGTTCCGACCCAGCCATGTACACGAGCCCTGGCCGTACGTATGCGCGAGCAGGCGTTCGAGACCCCACCCGTATGTACACATACGTGGCCGTATTTTCCTTTCTTGCACCCTGGCCGCTGTACGTACGTGTACATGCTACGTGCGCGCCTCTACTACGACACGTGCGCGCCTCTACTACGACACGTGCGCGCCTCTACATCGACCAGTATGTACGTACACATTCGCGACCAGAATGACAGCTACGTACGCTTCGACCAGGTGGGTCCCGACTGTCAGGCACTTCCTTGCCTGTGAAGATGTAGCTGGTGGGTCCCAGCAGTCAGGGGGTGAATCGTTTTGTTTTGTCCGGACGCACTTCCTTGTGTGCGAAGATGTAGCTGGTGGGTCCCAGCAGTTAGGGGGAAACGTTTTTTTCGCGAAATACAGTGGCCCGTCCGGTGGGTCCCAGCTGTCAGGTGGAGGAATCATTATTTTCCACGTAATAAGGAGGCACTTCCTTGCTGCGGCCGTGGACCCAGCTGTCAGCCTCTCCACGTACAGTCCACGTCTGATGGAAGTTGTTCCTTGACCACGTTGACCATGCCGCGCCGAGAGCACCAGGGCGGTGGACGACGGTGAGGCCTAGGTAGGGGACGACACGGAGGCAGGGAAGACTCGGCAGTTGTTTCCCATGCGGAGGGGAGTACGACTGTATGAGGGTTTACTGGTTCGTTTGCTGTCGCTGGAGAATAACATCAGGTGTGGGTGAGTAGAGGGATGGCTAGGCCAGCGATGGGAGTACGGTCGGGCGGTGAGGCCTGCGCGGCAGCACAGCCGGCCGCGAGGAGGAGGGAGCAGGCAGTCCTGCCGGTGCTTGTTTGAGCAGCTGGAGCAGGAAGAGCAGAGATTGAAGAAGGACGACAGCCATTGGATGGACATCCAACAGTCAGTGCTTGTGTGTCAACCTTTTTTTAGGAAATCCTCAAATCTGTGGAAAACAGCATACAACCCATCTGCCGTTATTTCTAATAATTTACATCCCATTTGCTAATTCTTAAGGTTTTTTTTGGAGCCCATATTCTTTTTGTTAGCATTACAGTCCATATTGTGGCAACGGTTAAAAAAATATACGAAATTTTGCATATTTCGGTGCGGTCCGAACTGTTTTTAATCCCGAAATTTCGACTCACATTCAAACTGATTAAAAATAAATGTATATCAATATAAAATCCAACAAATTCTCCACGCATAAAAATTGATGTAATTTAAAATCTTGAAATGAAAAAAAAGATATTTGAAACCAATTGCCGGTTTGATGTGTTTTAAAAATGTACAACCCATTTCTCATTACCGATGGGCCATTTTCTCAGCCAGCTGAATGAAAGCTCTCCTCGTCTTGAAAGATTTGCAGCCCAACAGGCCTGACAAAGCGACTTACTTGGCAAATCACAAAAAAACTGGGCTGTGGCCGTGGACCCAGCTGTCAGCCTCTCCACGTACAATACTCTTTCGATGGAAGTCGTTCCTTGACCACGTTGACCACGCCGCGCGGAGAGCACCACGGCGGTGGACGACGGCGAGGCCTAGGAAGGGGACGACGCGGCAGTGGAAGCCTGCGCGGAGAGGACTACGAGGGTTTAATGGTTCGGCTGTGGTGTGAGGCTGCCATCGCCGCAGGGCCTGGCCAGCGGTGGGACTAGTAGGGGCGGTGAGGCCTCTTCGGGATCACAGCCGGCCACGGGAGGCAGGAGCATGCGGCACGACCGGCGCTACTTTGGGCGGCTGGAACAAGAAGACCGGAGGTTGAAGAAGCACTACGGCCGTTGGATGTACATCGTACGGTCACTGGAGCTAGAATCATTCATTTTGACTAAGTTGATAAAGTCCTTTGTCCCCGTCAACTTAGTAGGCCCACAAGTCAGCCTCCCAGCAAGGTGGGTCCCAGCTAGCCGGGGGAGTATTCATTTTTTTGTGCGTAATAAGGAGGCACTTCCGGTGGGTCCGAGCTGACAGCGGGGGGGGGGGGGTGTTTTTTTCGCTAAATACGGTGGCCCGTCCGGTGGGTCCCAGCAGTCAGGGGGAAACGATTTTTTTCGCAAAATACTGGTGGCCCGTCCGGTGGGTCCCTGCTGTTAGGTGGAGGAATAATTATTTTCTGTGTAATAAGGAGGCACTTCCTTGCTGCCGCCGTGGACCCAGCTGTTAGCCTCTCCACGTACAGTCCATGTCTGATGGAAGTCGTTCCTTCCACGTTGACCACGCCACGCCGAGAGCACTAGCGCGGTGGACGACGGCGAGGCCTAGGAAGGGGACAACGCGGAGCCGGTGAAGACGCGGCAGTGGATGCTCACACGGAGAGGAGTATGAGGGTTCACTCATTCGGCTACGGTGTGAGGCTGCCGTCGCCGCAGGGCCTGGCCAGCGGTGGGAATAGTAGGGGGCGGTGAGGCCTCCACGGCAGCACAGCCGGCCACAGGAGGCAGGAGCAGGCGGCACGACCGGCGCTGCTTTGGGCAGCTGGAGCAAGAAGACCAGAGGTTGAAGAAGCACTACGGCCGTTGGATGGACATCGTACGGTCACTGCAGCTAGAATCGTTTATATTGACTAAGTTGACAAAGCCCTTGGTACGTCAACTTAGTAGGCCCACAGGTCAGCTTCCGAAACGGTGCGCCCCAGATGTCAGGGGGAGGAATCATTTTGTGGGCGGGTGAAGCTAGAATGTCCGAGATTGAAGAAGAAGCACGGCATCCGTTGGATGGACATCCAACGGCCACTGCTGCTAGAACCGTGTGTTGACTATAAGTTGACAAAGCCTTGCATATGCGTCAACTCTGTTTTTAGGGGACGCGTCAACTTAGTAAGGCCAGAAGTGTGTTGTCAGGACCCCGATTCCAAGTCACATTGATCTTGCCGGTAACACCTCATATCACATTGCGGCCTCACGCACGGTATCCCCACGGGTGTCGCCTTACCATGGCCCGGGACCGTTTGCGCCTTTTGGCTCACGTATATGACAGTGTTGCTAGCATCCATATGACAGAGAACCCGGGCCGACATGGCTAGTCGTGAACCCAAAGCGGCGCAGACCTATGGAGACAGGCATACATGAATCACATCGAGCATGTCGGTTATCAGCGAGTGAATCTGGACTGTAGCACTGGGCTAATAGGACTACGGGGAACCCGAGCTATAGCAGGCTAGGCAGGACTTCGGATGTCACCGCGTGACATTTCCCCGAAGGGACAGACATAGGAACGAAGTGAAACACATGTCGGCCAGTCAAGTGTCCTGAGCAGTAGTGCTGGGCTAGCAGGACTCCGGTGAACCGGGCTGTAGCGGACTACTATGGCTCGAGGAACACTAGACTACATTTCCCCATAAGAAAGGCTGCCAAGGATAAACAACCAGATTGTCGGATCCCACTCATACCAAGCATTTCAATCATGCGCACAATATGCCCGATATGAGTACATACAACATGGCATCACAACAAAACTCTACAACTCAAGTACTTTATTTAAAGGCTCTAGAGAGCCATACATAACATGTTCATACAAATAGGGGTCACATGACCCGACACTCAAGTCATACAAGCATACAAGCACATGCGGAAGCAAATAGTCTGAGTACAGACACTAGAAAGCAAGAAGGCTTCTCGAAGCCTGTCTATCTACATAGGGCCCTCCATGGCCAGGATCACCACCTGGGTGGCTAGTCACTCATCGACATCAAGGTCTACATAAAACCCATCGAAGGGGGCGGTGTTGTCTATTGAAAATAGTAATTAAGCAAACATGAGTACAAAGGTACTCAGCAAGTCTTACATCAGAACCTACTATACATGCTCATTCTCAAGAAGGTGGTGGGGTTATTGCAGCAAGCTAGCTTTGACTCTTGGCTAAGCTATCCTACGGAACTCCACTAGTAAAAATAGTTTTCGCACACGAGTCCACTACTCAACAACACAATACTCCACCGGGGATCCTCCCTCGTCATCCTACGAGAGGGCCATCCTCGATACTCACACTTATCTTGAGTCTTTTAGTAGTATCCATTAGCTTGTCTATGAACTGTATAGGCAACCAAGTAGTCCTTTACCGCGGACGCGGCTATTCGAATAGTTTTATACCCTGCAGGGGTGTACTTCGTCACACATGTTTCCACCACTTAGCGTCTGCACACGACATGTGCTCGGCAGACTTCAAGCAAAAGCCGACGTGGGTGTAGACCACGACCTGACTAACCTCACAAGTCTCTAGTCTAGGTTTATCGCCTATTCAGGTTCCATCCGCAAGGAGATCTGGCCGGGGTGTCCTCAACAGCCCCAAACGATGTGTGCAGGGTTCCCGAGACACCAAACGGGCGACTCGGTACACCGTGCCACGGTGTATCTACCGCATCATAGCCCACCCCTAGGGTCAGCGCTACGCACGGCCGCCAACACATAACCTACAAACACCAGAAACTAGTTGAAACTCCTGGACAGAGGACGAGAGGGGTCCGTAAGTCGAGCGGGGTCATATTTCAGGGCCCAATGTGTGGTAGTAGCTGAATCTTAAATCACGCATACAGATCTCAGTTCTTATGGACGGTCTCAATGAAACAACCCACCATGTACTCCTACATGGCCTCTCATCGATACCTTCACCAAATCATGTTCAACACATCCCTCACATTACTGACATAATCATTCCACTCTAGCCCATCACCCAGATGAACCAGACCTGACACAACTCTAAGCATAGCAGGCATAGCAAGGTAGGAAACACATACATGGCTCAATCAACTCCTACACATGCTAGTGGGTTTCATCTAGTTACTGTGGCAATGACAGGTCATGCAGAGGATAAGGGTTCAACTACCATAGCACACAGCAGTTTGAATCGCGTTGTCTTAATGCAGTAAACAAGAGCAGAAGCGAGAACATGGGTTTGTATCGGGATGATCAATGGGTTGCTTGCCTGATGTAGTGGTAGTAGGGTACTGCCCTTCAGACGGATACTCGGGGTTATCCTCGGAGGCAGAACCTACCACGAAAGACACACCGAACATAATCAACACATGAAAATATGCAACAATATGATGCATTCTATGACATGGCAAAATGAAAGTGTCTTGGCCTAATGCAAGCTAAAACAGAAAGGAATGAACTCATTTGAATCAAAGATTCAAATGTTAGCTCATTTAACATAGCCTTATTAGTGCATTATCTTATTTTGCTTAAACAGCAAGGTTAACTTGTTTTGTCATGCATGAAACCATTACAGATGGATAGATTGATTCTTTTTGATCATTTTTCATATATAATTTTTTTGATTTGGAGCTATGGTTGATTTTCTATGATTTTTAGAAGTTTTGGCTATTTTCTGGAATTTCCTATTAAAGAATAAATCCAGAAAAGGATTTACTGCGTCAGCCTGACGTCAGTGTGACGTCAACGGTCAACTAAGGCGGTCCAGGTCAACACTGACCTATGGGTCCCATCTGTCAGTGTTAACTAACTAACTAACTAAATCTAGTTAGTGTTAAACTAATACTAATCTAGTTTAATTAGTGGCCTCGGGCCCACACGTTAGTGAGTCAGGGGAATTCAAACTGGGGTCAACCCAGCCAAACTCACCGGAGTTGACTCGGGGCTCATCGCCGGCAAGGCCAGGGACGGCGGAGGGGTGCGGGTTTTGCACTCCGGTGACCAAAAGGACGGCGGAGACCATCTACGTGTTGCGGGGAGTGAGCCACGTCGAGTGGTGGTAGTGGGTGGAGCTGGGGTGGCCGGAAACGTCACCGGCGTCGACCTTGGCGGCGACCGGAGCTCGGGTGAGCTCGGAACCGAGGCTGCGGGGCACGGCGAGGCGCGTGGTAAGGTGCGTTAGACTCCTGGAGACGTGGTGAGGTTAGTGGACTAAGTGGCGTGGCCGTGGCATGGCCGGAGCCTCGTCGACGACGAGCTCCGCGGCGGCGCGTTCGGGTGATCTCGAGGCGGCGCGTATGGTGCACGAGAGCTAGCACGGAGAGGGGGAGAAGATCAGTAGCTCACTGCGGTTGCAGGGGAGCAAACGGCGAGCTCCGGGAAGAGCTGGAGCGAGCGGGGCGGCGAGGGGGATCTCCGGCGACCGAGGTTGAAGACGAGCTCGGTGCAGCGTCTTCGGGGCGAGCGAGCGCTCGGGGATGGGTCGAGGCGAGGCAGTGGACGACGGCGGAGCTTCTTGGCACGGCGAGGTAACAAGTGGACGGCGGTGGCTGCGGTGGAGCTTGTCGGCGGCGACGGCTGCGCTCGGCAGGGAATGGGGAGAGAGCCAGAGAGGGGGAGAGGGCCACAGGGAGAGTGGGGATAATGAGAGGGGGACGTGGGGGAGTGTGTGGCACTCGTAGGCGCGTCCGGGGCGTCGGCGGAAGCAGGAGGTGGCCGGCGTGTGGCTGCGGGCGCCGGCCACGCGCTGCTCGTCCTCCTGGCGAGAGGAGGAGGACGACTGGCAGGGGCCAGTGGACTGGGCCGAGCTGGTGGGCTAGGTGGGCTGCGCGAGGTAAGTCTCTGTTCTCTCTCTCCTTTTCTGTTTTTCATTTATTCTATTATTTCTGTAACTTCAGGGCTTTATTAAAAATGCCAGGGCATTTCCATAAATCATAAAATTAATCATGGCTACTGCTTAGAATATATCCAACATCAAACATTTTAGTTTATGATTATTTGAGCATTTAAAATATTTTATAGCATTTAAATGCCCAAATGCAAATACTATAAGAATTAATCCAATGACCTTAAGGTGTCCTAGAAAAATGTGCACCATTTTTGTCAAAGGTTTTAACCCAAAACAAAAAGGGTGGGCTTTTTAGAAGGGAATTTTAGGTTCATTGAAAAAGTTTTTAGTAAACCCTAGTTGTTCCAGGGGGGGGGGGTGCTGGGGGTTCTGTCATCCCCATTTCAAATTTAAGATAAATTTAAACATGATGCACACTCTAATGCTTGAACTAGCTAGGGTGTGACATGTGTGGCAGAGAACTTATAGCCCATTTGAGATTTGTAAGAATGTGTAGCCCATTTTTGAATTCTAATGGAATTTACTACAGCCCATTTACAGTTTGGTAAAAGTACATCCCATTTCAACCAACCGTTCAAAACAGAATTCAATAAAATTTCCCACATTTTGATGGGATCCGAAATATTTTTATCCCGAAATTTCTAGTCGGATTAAATACAATTTCAATATAATTTTATATTACGTAAAAATCCAATGAAATATTGCGCTTGCAACAATTAATGAAATTAAAATTTTCAATATCCAAAAATAATATTTTATAAAGTAATCACGTGTTTGATGCATTTTTTATAGTTACTGCCCAGTTTTTATAATTACATCCCATTTATTATTTCTTAAAGCCCATTTTCTTGTTAAGCCTAATGCATCCCTCCTAGGAAAGATTTGCAGCCCAGCGGGGCGGAGAATAACAACTTGACCTTGCCTGGATATTCCTAAAAAAAGTATAGCTGGGCTAGCCATTTTCAGCTTGGAAAAAATCAATATCTGGGCTGGATATCTGGCCTGGGCTAGACGGGCCACAGCCCACCCAGTTAATACCTGCAGCGATGTTTTCATTGTTGTTCAGAGGAGAAAAATTAATCTCTGGGCTAAACATCGAAAAACTCTCCAGTGCTCACACCTCAAAAACACAAATACTGCTCGAGCTGCTTGGTCCCAGCTGTCGGCCGCTTCTTGTGCAATTCTCTCGTTTATTGACCAGTACTACATAGATTGACAATGGTGTGGGACCGTGATGTCAGGAAACCAGGGGGAAGCAAAATAAATAACTCCAGTGAGCGCTTCCACCTCTGCCTCGTTATCTCCCGTGGAAACCCCTTTCCTCCCTTTTTTTTGCTCGGGCAAGGACCAATGCATGCAGCACGTCCATGCGGTTATTAGGCAAGAAATAAAAGCGCTTTGCATGCTATGAATTACGATGGCCTGCATGGGTAGCTAATAAGGCATCCTCTTAACTGCTGTGATTAAATGTTGTGTTTAGAAGAGAGAAATATTCTTCTTTTCCACCAATCTGCTTGCACCTAGGTCGTGATTGTAACACCCTCGATGCGACTATATCTCCCACGTGTCGAGGCATGACTTAGAGGCATAATCGCATTGAAGGCATATGTCGCAAGTTAGGCAATCTTCACAACATCCCATGTAATATAAATCATAAAGGGGAGATAACATAGTTGGCTTACACTCGCCACGTCAATCAAGTACATAAATAACATTACATCATCCAAACACTCATGGCCCGACTACGGCGCCAAAATAAAAGAGAACCCAACATGCGACAACGGTCCCGTTCACCCCCAACTAGGCACCACTACTGATCATCAGGAAAGGAAACATAGTAACGTTGAGAGTCCTCGTCAAACTCCCACTTGAGCTCAAGCGCGTCTCCTGGAGCAGAATCATCAGGCCCTGCATCTGGTGTAATAGTAATCTGTGAGCCACAAGGACTCAGCAATCTCGCACCCTCGCGATCAAGATTATTTAAGCTTATAGGTAAGGCAAGGTAAATATGTGGAGCTGCAGCAAGCGACTAGCAAATGTGGTGTCTATCCTGTTCGCAAAAGGAGAGGGAGAAGAGGAGGCAAAGCGCGAGCGAGAAACTAGAGAACAACCTGCGCAAACATTACTCCAACATCGTGTCCACTTCCCGGACTCCGCCGAGAAGAGGCCATCACGGTAACACACCCAGTTGATTCATTTTAATTAAGTTAAGGTTCAAGTTATCTACAACCGGACATTAACAAATTCCCATCTGCCCATAACCAGGGGCACGTCTTTCGAAAGTTCAAATCCCTGCAGGGGAGTCCCAACTTAGCCCATGACAAGCTCTCATGGTCAACGAAGGAATAGACCTCCTCCCAAGACGTTCCGATCAGACTCGGTATCTCGGTTCTTCAAGACAACTCCGACAATGGTAAAACAAGTCCAGCAACACCACCCGCTGTGCCGACAAATCCCGATAGGAGCTGCACATATCTCGTTCTCAGGGCACACCGGATAAGCTAAGCGTAGGGGAGCCAACGTAACCCAAGTTGCCAAGGGACGGCCCCGCACGGTGCTCTAGGTTGGACCAACACTCAGAGGAGCACTGGCCCGGGGGGGGGGAGGTTTAAAATAAGATGACCATTGAGTCCACGAAACCCAAGGGAAAAGGCTAGGTGGAAAATGGTAAAACCAAGGTTGGGCATTGCTGGAGGAGTTTTATTCAAGGCGGACTGTCAAGGGGTTCCCATTATAACCCAACCGCGTAAGGAATGCAAAATCCGGGAACATAACACCGATATGATGGAAACTAGGGCGGCAAGAGTGGAACAAAACACTAGGCGAGAGGCCGAGCCTTCCACCCTTTACCAAGTATATAGATGCATTAAGATAACAAGATAATATAATGATATCCCAACAAGTAAATAAATGTCCCAACAAGGAACGGCCTTCAATCTTCACCTGCAACTAGCAACGCTATAAGAGGGGCTGAGCAAAGCGGTAACATAGCCAATCAACGATTTGCTAGGACAAGGTGGGTTAGAGGTTTGACATGGAAATTTGGGAGGCTTGAAAGCAAGTGGTAGGCATCGTAGCATTGGCATAGCAAAAGAGCGAGCAAACTAGCATAGCAAAGATAGTAGTGATTTCGAGGGTATGATCATCTTGCCTGCATAGTTGTCAGAGTTGACTGGATCCTCGAAAGCAAACTCAACGGGCTCCTCATTAGTGAACTCGTCTCCCGGATCTACCCAAACAAGACAAACAAGCAACAAGGACACAATCAACCACGTGCAAGGATCAAACAATATGATGCAAAGATGATATGCTATGCGGGATGCGATGCGGGATGCAAAATGCAAGATATGACAGGAAATGCAAGAACCTGGCCTCATCTTGGAAAACCAAGTGTGCCACTGGAAAGATGAGATGAAATAGCTTGAAAACGATATAAAGAACACCGGAATTGGAGTTACGGTTTGGAAATGGCAAGCGATTCAAATATGACACCGGTCTGCGATTTACAGCAAGTAGGCATCTAAATGCAATGAGATGAACATGCTACAGCATCCAAACATGACAAAAAAATACATGGCAGGGATGAATTCAAGATGCTTAACAAAAGTCTAGCACTGAGCTACGGCCAATTCATCCATTAACAGGTTCAAACAAGCATGGCAAAAATGCATATGGCAAACAGATCTCACACTTAGTGAAATTAACACTTGTCTGGAATTTCAGATCAGGTAGCCCAGTTCGGAGCAACAAAACTACATGCTACAGGACCTGAACATGGCAAAGTAGAGAATGGCATGGAGCTAGTCAAATAGCTTAACAAAAGTCCCTTAGTGACCTTGAGCCAAAAGGGATCAGAAAATACAATTGCAAGCATGTGAACATAGCAAAAACATAATCAGTTTTCAGACTTAGTAAAAACTAGCACATGCTGAAACATAACTCAAGTAGGCATGTTTACGAGCTCGATGCACTCACTACGGTGCAAGTCATGATAAGCTAAGCTTACACCATCAAGAATACACAAAATGCAAGCTAGACATGGCAAGAACAATAGCATAGCATGCACGGATCAACTACAACATCATCGGCAAAATTGCAAACAAGTTGACAACCTGCCTAGATTCACAAAGTAGCAAAAGTAGAGCTCGATTGACTCAAGCTTGGGTGCTCCATCATTGCAAATAAAGACACGGATGGATAGAGCACTACAAGATTAACAAAACATCCTTACTGATCATCCTCAAAAGAGGCACGGATCACTAGGAAACAACAAGAACATATGAGCATATGAGATAAACAGCTCAAGGACTTAGTGGAATTGCTAAGTCCCTGAAAACAGAATTACCAAGTGCACCACTTTGCAAGCTTGTGCTAGTCACCACACACATCACAAAAATACATGGATTGCACCCTTGGAAATATGAAAAAACCCTTAACAAAACATATGTAGAGCATCAGGGCATATCATGCACACAACAATCATGGCAAAAATGACAAAAAGCTAAATGGAGTAGCAGATCTGACAAATAACTCAAGTAGCCCTCTTTGAACAGCATTTCGGGCATCAAGATGAACTCAAATGAAAATGATGCAATGGAATGAAATGATGTACTCTCTGAGATGAACATTTTGATATGCTATATGCATGAAACGGAGCTACGGATGCAAAGTTACGGGGCTATGAACATGGGCATATGAAACTGAAAATTTAGGGACTTAGAAGAAAAAACGGGGTTAACCCTAATATTCCAGATCTGGATCGCACGCTTCCCGAGGTTGGATCCAGGCTCGCCGGAGGGCTGGTCGGCGACGAGGATGGTGGTGGCCGGAGTTCTCCGCGTGGTGGAGGGAGGCGAGGCCGCCCGGCTTCGCAGGGGGGCCGGAAGGGCGGAGGAGCTCGCCGGAACGCTCCCGGCGACGAGGGCGATGCGGAGGCGCGGGGCGGCCAGGGGCGCGGCAACCGGGCGGCGGAGCCGATCTCTCCGGCGGCGGGGCGCGGGAGGCGGCGGCGCGAGGTTGGGGACGGGGCAGCGCGGCGCGGATCCGGCTCGGCCCGGATGGACGGCGGGAGGGCCCGCTTCGGGCTCTCGGGCCCGCGGCGGCGAAGTGGGCCCCGGTGCCACTTGGCGGCCGGTGAGTGGCTAGCCACGGTGTGTCCGGCCCGGGGCGGACATGTCCGGCGTGGAGATGGAAGTTTTTGGGTTTCAGGGAAGAGGAGACCCGAGATTTCGAAAGGGGATCTATATATAGGCATAGGAGGAGCTAGGAGAGTCCAAATGAGGTGCGGTTTTCGGCCATGCGATCGTGATCGAACGCTCTAGATGATGGAGCAGGTTTAGGTGGGTTTGGGGCCAAAATGGAGGGGTGTTGGGCTGCAAGACACACGAGGCCTTTTCGGTCCCTCGGTTAACCGTTGGAGTATCAAACGAAGTCCAAATGATACAAAACTTGACAGGCGGTCTACCGGTAGTAAACCAAGGCCGCTTGGCAAGTCTCGGTCCAGTCCGGAAATGTTTAATCCCCACACACGAAAGAAAGCTAGAAATGACCACTGGAGGAGAACGAAGCGCCAGAATGCAAAACGGACAACGGGGAAAATGCTCGAGTGCATGAGATGAACACGTATGCAAATGCAATGCACATGATGACATGATATGAGATGCATGACAATGATACAACACACGGAGACAAAAAACCCGAACCCGAGAAAATAAAATAACTTAACGCCGAAACGACAAGAGTTGGAGTACAAATTGGGAAAGTTACATCCGGGGTGTTACAACACTCCACCACTACGAAAGGATCTCGTCCCGAGATCTAGGACTGAAAGAACGCCGGGTACTCAAAACGGAGGTGATCCTCGCGTTCCCAGGTAGCTTCCCGGTCGGAATGGTGTGACCACTTGACTTTGAGAAATTTGATTGACTTGTTGCGAGTCTTGTGTTCAGTCTCTTCAAGAATAGCAACTGGGTGCTCACGATAAGAGAGATCTTCTTGGAGCTCAATGTCCTCGAAGTTGACGGTGCGGTCAGGAGTCTTGAAGCACTTTCGGAGCTGAGAGACATGGAACACGTCATGAACATTTGCAAAGTTTGAAGGAAGCTTGAGTTGATAGGCGAGGTCGCCTCTCTTGCTGACAATCTTGAAAGGTCCCACGTATCTGGGGGCAAGCTTCCCTTTGATACCGAAGCGACGAGTACCTTTCATAGGAGAGACGCGGAGGTAAACATGATCTCCGATCTCGAAAGCCAAATCACGATGATTACTATCATAGTAGCTCTTCTGGTGGGATTGGGCTGCTTTGAGGTTATCATGAATGACTTTGCACATTTCCTCTGCCTCTGTGATTAAGTCATTACCCAAAAGCTGATGTTCACAGGTTTCAGACCAGTTGAGAGGGGTACGACACTTCCTGCCATACAGAATTTCAAATGGGGCCTTGCCCGAACTTGCTTGAAAACTGTTGTTGTAGGAGAATTAAGCATAAGGAAGACAATCCTCCCACTTCATGCCGAAGGAGATCACACAAGCCCTGAGCATATCTTCAAGAATCTGGTTGACACTCTCGACTTGACCGCTAGTTTGAGGATGGAAAGCTGTGCTGAAGCGGATGTTGGTGCCCATGGCCTTCTGAAAAGAATCCCAAAACTTCGAGGTAAAGATGCTGCCACGGTCTGAAGATATCACTTGAGGAATACCGTGCAGAGAGACAATTCGAGAGGTATAGAGTTCCGCCAATTGAGTTGCAGTGATTGACTCTTTGATAGGCAGAAAGTGAGCCACTTTGGTGAGTTTGTCGATGACAACGAATATAGCATCATTGCCACGCTTGGACTTTGGAAACCCAGTCATGAAGTCCATTTCAATGTGGTCAAACTTCCATTCTGGAATGGCAAGAGGTTGGAGGAGACCCGCTGGCCTTTGGTGTTCTGCCTTCACTCTTCTGCAGACATCACATTCATTCACTAATTGAGCAATCTCGCGCTTCATTTGAGTCCACCAATAAGCTTGCTTAAGGTCCTGATACATCTTCGTGCTCCCAGGGTGGATGGAGAGGAGAGAATTGTGAGCCTCGTTCATGATCACTTTACGGAGGTCACCTTTGGGTACCACAATACGATCCTCGAAGAAGAGAGTGTCCTTGTCATCAAGGCGGTAGCACTTGTACTTGGGTTGACTCTTGGCAATCCCAATCTTCACCTTTTTCACCATAGCATCAAGAAGATGGGCTTGGCGAATCTGTTCTTCCAAGGTAGGAGAGACTTGAAGGTTGGCGAGGAAACCTTGAGGAACAACTTGCAGATTAAGTTTGCGGAAAGCTTCACAAAGCTCGGGTTGATAAGGCTTGAGAATCGGACTGTTGCAGTAAACTTTTCTGCTCAATGCGTCAGCAATCACATTGGCCTTGCCTGGAGTATACTCGATACTCGGATTATACTCTTGAATCATTTCGACCCATCGAGTTTGCCTGAGGTTGAGATTAGGCTGAGTGAAGATGTACTTGAGACTCTTGTGATCAGTGAAAATGTCCACTTTTCTTCCCAATAGAAGATGTCTCCAAGTTAAAAGAGCATGCACAACTGCCGCCAACTCGAGATCATGAGTGGGGTAGTTCTTCTCATTAGGCTTCAACTGGCGGGAGGTATAAGCAACAACTTTCTTCTCTTGCATCAATACTGCGCCAAGACCTTGGAGAGAGGCATCACAAAAGACCTCGTGTGGCTTGGATTCATCAGGCGGAGTCAGAACTAGAGCAGTGATCAATTTCTCTTTCAAAGTGTTGAAAGCAATGTCACACTCCAGAGACCAAACGTACTTGACGTGCTTCTGGAGAAGATTTGAGAGAGGCTTCTCGATCTTAGAAAAGTTTTCAACGAATCTTCGGCAATAGCTTGCGAGACCGAGGAAGCTACGGAGTTGCTTCACGTTCTGAGGAGGTTCCCAATTCACAATTGCAGACACCTTCTCAGGATTCATGGCAATGCCCTTGGCAGAGATGATATGACCAAGATAAAGAACCTCATCGAGCCAAAATTCACACTTGGAGAACTTGGCGTAAAACTGATGTTCCCTGAGCTTATCAAGAACCAAACGCAAGTGCTTGGCATGATCTTCCTTGTTCTTCGAGAAAACCAGAATGTCGTCGAGATAGACCAAAACGAAGTCATTGGTGTAGGCGTTGAAGATGAAGTTCATCATTCGAGAGAATGTCGGAGGAGCGTTGATGAGGCCAAAAGACATGACAGTGTATTCATATGAACCATAGCTTGTCCTGAAAGCCGTCCTGGGAATATCTTGCTCACGGATTCGAATCTGATGATAACCCATACGGAGATCAAGCTTGGAGAATACTTGGGCACCTTTGAGTTGTTCGAACAGCTCATTGATGTTGGGAAGTGGGTACTTGTTCTTCATGGTCTTCTTGTTCAATGGAAGGTAATCAACACAAAGTCGGTCCGTTCCATCCTTCTTCTTCACAAAAGGAACACCAAAACCCCACGGAGAAGAACTAGGCCGGATGAGACCCATTTTCTCTTGAATATCGAGTTGCTTCTTCAGCTCCTTCAACTCTTCAGGTCCGAGCTTGTAAGGACGCTTGCACACAGGTTCCGTGCCAGGCTCAAGATCAATAACGAATTCAACTGGCCGGTGCGGAGGCATTCCTGGAAGCTCTTCTAGAAAGACGTCTTGATATTCGCAAACGACTGGAATTTGCGAGATAGCATCCAGTTCACCCTTCTCATTGAGAGAAAACAAACGGATAGTATCGGCAAAGACAATTACATCCTCAAACGAATGAGTTAATTGAATCTGCCTGGCTGCACAATCAAGCTGAGCCTTGTGCTTAGAAAGCCAATCCATTCCGAGAATAAGATCAATATCCGAGTTACCAAGAACCATTGGAGAAGCCAGAAACTTGAAATCACCCATCATGATAGAAACATTCGGGACTATTGAAGTAGCCCTCATAGACTTAGCCGGAGAAACCACTCCCATAGGTTTACCCAACATTTGTGAAACGAAGTCATGCTTGGAAACAAATGATCTTGACATGAAACAATGTGATGCACCAGTGTCAAAAAGAACTTTTCCTGGAATAGAGTTAACTAGAAAGTTACCAATAATCACATCTGGCGAGTCCTCTGCCTGAGCTGCATTCATCAAGTTGACCTTGGCGTGCTTGGGGTTATGCTTGACCACAGCTGTACTTGCCGATCTGACAGGAGGAGAAGGAAGACGCCTCTAGTTGAAACACTTGTTGGCATAGTGACCCTTTTTTTGGCACTTGTTGCACGTGACCTCTGAAAGCGGACGGTGATACGAAGCACTCGATCTTGGAGCTTGAGACGAAGTCTTGTTCTGAAAGCCAGGGTTGGGTGGGTGGGAAGAACCACTGCCACCTTTGCTCTTCTGCTGATACGGCTGACGGAACGGAGGAGGAGGAAGCCAATACTTCTGCTGCTTGGCCACTTGAGTAGAGGAAGAAGGAGTAACATCTCTGACTCGCTTCTTGGAAGCATCACACCTCAACTGAGCAGCCTCTTGCTTCAGTGCCATGTTGTAGAACTCATGGTATCTCAAGGGCTCAAAGAGAACAAGAGCGAGCTGAATTTCTTCTCTGAGACCACCCCTGAACTGGTATATCATGCTCTTCTCATCAGGTACGTCCTGCCTAACAAAGCAGGCGAGCTTCTGAAACAACTTGTTGTAGTCATAGACAGACAAAGAGCCTTGCTTCAGATTGCGGAATTCCTCACGCTTGCTTTCAACCATGCTCTGGGGAATATGATGAGCTCGAAAATCTTGACGAAATTCATCCCAAGTGATAACACGTCCACCTCTAGAATCCTTGTACTGCTGGAACCATTCTGCAGCTTGATCTTTGAGTTGGAAGGAAGCGAACTTAACAAAGTCCTCAGGCCTGACGTTACTACACTCGAAATGCTTGCACAGATCCACTAGCCAATCGTCAGCATCGGTTGCCTCAACACAATTGCTGAAAGTCTTTGGCCCGTTAGCAAGGAACTGGTTGAGTGTAGCAAAGTGATTCTGATTGTTTCCTTGATTCCCTTGGTTGCCTTGATTGCGCTCTTGGAGAATTTGCATGATCAACTTTGTATTTGCATTGGTTGCGGCCATCACAGCTTGCCATGCCTCCGGAGGAGGTGGAGGTGGTGGCGGATCAGGATTCGGAGTCATGCGCGTTGGAGGAGCCATCCTGAAGAGGTTGACCACCATTAGCACATTGATAGACAAATATTGAAGCTGAATCCAACGGAATGAAAATTGCAACATATAGTCTTCACATCCGAACAAAACGAACGAATGCATTCCTCTTGAAATGGTCACATATCCATAAATTGAGAAGCCACATAGAATTAAGGTAGAGAAATAAATCAACAAGGTACGGATCAAGAACGAATAATCGGTAAGAAATCCCAATCTCAAACCAATATTCGTGGAAGAAGAACTAGAGCTACAAGAATTCCCACCTATGAAACTCCCGAACCTTTCCGGTTATGCAATCAGGTGTTGGGGATACAGGGGAAGCATAATATCTCACCCAAATCTAGCAAATCTTAGATCCAGCTGTATCCATCCTTCAACACATAACCAACAAACCTTCGGAAACCATCTACCTCAGCCTTCGAAAAGCATCCGATATACAAGTTATGGCGATACTCCCGAACTCCCGCCCCAGTACTGGGTGGCGTCGAGGTTATCTGACCAACGAACTACATAAAAGAGATTTTTGATGTCGGCGTACTAGACTCAGCTATTCCAAAACTGCAACGATAAAATTATGATGACAACACCTCAGAGCTCAACTCCCCGGGACACTTCCACTAAACCCCTGACAGGAGGCACCAAGTCAATGTTCTCATCATAAAACCATCGGAACGATTCCAAGATACCCGTGTGATCCTAATTTTTTTTGTGAAATTTGAGAAGAGAAGAGTCAAAACTCTACGTCAGGATGCCTTACCAGAGCGATGAGGAGACTGGGAAGTAAAAAGAATTCCTAACTCTCCGATATATAATTCCTAAATGACTCAAAACATTTTTCTAGACACAACTCGGCCACTAAAAACGATCAAGCAATGGGGCTCCTAAGGTCGGGGAAGGCTCTGATACCAACTTGTAACACCCTTGATGCGACTATATCTCCCACGTGTCGAGGCACGACTTAGAGGCATAATCGCATTGAAGGCATATGTCGCAAGTTAGGCAATCTTCACAACATCCCATGTAATATAAATCATAAAGGGGAGATAACATAGTTGGCTTACACTCGCCACGTCAATCAAGTACATAAATAACATTACATCATCCAAACACTCATGGCCCGACTACGGCGCCAAAATAAAAGAGAACCCAACATGCGACAACGGTCCCGTTCACCCCCAACTGGGCACCACTACTGATCATCAGGAAAGGAAACATAGTAACGTTGAGAGTCCTCGTCAAACTCCCACTTGAGCTCAAGCGCGTCTCTTGGAGCAGAATCATCAGGCCCTGCATCTGGTGTAATAGTAATCTGTGAGCCACAGGGACTCAGCAATCTCGCACCCTCGCGATCAAGACTATTTAAGCTTATAGGTAAGGCAAGGTAAATATGTGGAGCTGCAGCAAGCGACTAGCAAATGTGGTGTCTATCCTGTTCGCAAAAGAGAGCAAGAAGAGGAGGCAAAGCGCGAGCGAGAAACTAGAGAACAACCTGCGCAAACATTACTCCAATACCATGTCCACTTCTCGGACTCCGCCGAGAAGAGGCCATCATGGTAACACACCCAGTTGATTCATTTTAATTAAGTTAAGGTTCAAGTTATCTACAACCGGACATTAACAAATTCCCATCTGCCCATAACCGCGGGCACATCTTTCAAAAGTTCAAATCCCTGCAGGGGAGTCCCAACTTAGCCCATGAAAAGCTCTCACGGTCAACGAAGGAATAGACCTCCTCCCAAGACGTTCCGATCAGACTCGGTATCTCGGTTCTTCAAGACAACTCCGACAATGGTAAAACAAGTCCAGCAACACCACCCGCTGTGCCGACAAATCCCGATAGGAGCTGCACATATCTCGTTCTCAGGGCACACCGGATAAGCTAAGCGTACGGGAGCCAACGTAACCCAAGTTGCCAAGGCACGGCCCCGCACGGTGCTCTAGGTTGGACCAACACTCAGAGGAGCACTGGCCCGGGGGGGGGGGGTTTAAAATAAGATGACCCTTGAGTCCACGAAACCCAAGGGAAAAGGCTAGGTGGCAAATCGTAAAACCAAGGTTGGGCATTGCTGGAGGAGTTTTATTCAAGGCGGACTGTCAAGGGGTTCCCATTATAACCCAACCGCGTAAGGAACGCAAAATCCGGGAACATAACACCGATATGACGGAAACTAGGGCGGCAAGAGTGGAACAAAACACTAGGCGAGAGGCCGAGCCTTCCACCCTTTACCAAGTATATAGATGCATTAAGATAACAAGATAATATAATGATATCCCAACAAGTAAATAAATGTTCCAACAAGGAACGGCCTTCAATCCTCACCTGCAACTAGCAACGCTATAAGAGGGGCTGAGCAAAGCGGTAACATAGCCAATCAACGGTTTGCTAGGACATGGTGGGTTAGAGGTTTGACATGGCAATTTGGGAGGCTTGAAAGCAAGTGGTAGGCATCGTAGCATTGTCATAGCAAAAGAGCGAGCAAACTAGCATAGCAAAGATAGTAGTGATTTCGAGGGTATGATCATCTTGCCTGCATAGTTGTCAGAGTTGACTGGATCCTCGAAAGCAAACTCAACGGGCTCCTCGTTAGCGAACTCGTCTCCCGGATCTACCCAAACAAGACAAACAAGCAACAAGGACACAATCAACCACCACGTGCAAGGATCAAACAATATGATGCAAAGATGATATGCTATGCGGGATGCGATGCGGGATGCAAAATGCAAGATATGACAGGCAATGCAAGAACCTGGCCTCAACTTGGAAAACCAAGTGTGCCACTGGAAAGATGAGATGAAATCGTTGAAAACGATATAAAAACGCCGGAATCGGAGTTACGGTTTGGAAATGGCAAGCGATTCAAATATGACACCGGTCTGCGATTTACAGCAAGTAGGCATCTAAATGCAATGAGATATGAGCATGCTACAGCATCCAAACATGACAACAAAATACATGGCAGGGATGAATTCAAGATGCTTAACAAAAGTCTAGCACTGAGCTACGGCCAATTCATCCATTAACAGGTTCAAACAAGCATGGCAAAAATGCATATGGCAAACAGATCTCAGACTTAGTGAAATTAACACTTGTTTGGAATTTCAGATCAGGTAGCCCACTTCGGAGCAACAAAACTACATGTTACAGGACCTGAACATGGCAACGTAGAGAATGGCATGGAGCTACTCAAAGAGCTTAACAAAAGTCCCTTAGTGACCTTGAGCCAAAAGGGATCAGAAAATACAATTGCAAGCATGTGAACATAGCAAAAACATAATCAGTTTTCAGACTTAGTAAAAACTGGCACATGCTGAAACATAACTCAAGTAGGCATGTTTACGAGCTCGATGCACTCACTACGGTGCAAGTCATGATAAGCTAAGCTTACACCATCAAGAATACACAAAATGCAAGCTAGACATGGCAAGAACAATAGCATAGCATGCACGGATCAACTACAACATCATCGGCAAAATTGCAAACAAGTTGACAACCTGCCCAGATGCACAAAGTAGCAAAAGTAGAGCTCGATTGACTCAAGCTAGGGTGATCCATAATTGCAAACAAAGACACGGATGGATAGAGCACTACAAGATTAACAAAACATCCTTACTGATCATCCTCAAAAGAGGCACGGATTACCAGGAAACAACAAGAACATATGAGCATATGAGATAAACAGCTCAAGGACTTAGTGGAATTGCTAAGTCCCTGAAAACAGAATTACCAAGTGCACCACTTTGCAAGCTTGTGCTAGTCACCACACACATCATAAAAATACATGGGTTGCACCTCTGGAAAGATGAAAAAACCCTTAACAAAACATATGTAGAGCATCAGGGCATATCACGCACACAACAATCATGGCAAAAATGACAAAAAGCTAAATGGAGTAGCAGATCTGACAAATAAGTAAAGTAGACCTCTTCTAACAGCCTTTCGGGCATCAAGATGAACTCAAATGAAAATGATGCAATGGAATGAAATGATGTACTCTCTGAGATGAACATTTTGATATGCTATATGCATGAATCGGAGCTACAGATGCAAATTTACGGGGCTATGAACATGGGCATATGAAACTGAAAATTTAGGGACTTAGAAGAAAAAACGGGGTCAACCCTAATATTCCAGATCTGGATCGCACGCTTCCCGAGGTTGGATCCGGGCTCGCCGGAGGGCTGGTCGGTGACGAGGATGGTGGTGGCTGGAGTTCTATGCGTGGAGGAGGGAGGCGAGGCCGCCCGGCTTCGGAGGGGGCCGGAAGGGCGGAGGAGCTCGCCGGAACGCTCCCGGCGGCGAGGGCGACGCGGAGGCGCGGGGCGGCCAGGGGCGCGGCGACCGGCCGGCGGAGCCGAGCTCGCCGGCGGCGGGGCGCGGGAGGCGGCGGCGCGAGGTTGGGGACGGGGTAGCGCGGCGCGGATCCGGCTCGGCCCGGATGGACGGCGGGAGGGCCCGCTTCGGGCTCTCGGGCCCGCGACGGTGAAGTGGGCGCCGGTGCCACTTGGCGGCCGGTGAGTGGCTAGCCGCGGCGTGTCCGGCCCGGGGCGGACATGTCCGGCACGCAGATGGAAGTTTTAGGGTTTCGGGGAAGAGGAGACCCGAGATTTCGGAAGGGGATCTATATATAGGCATAGGAGGAGCTAGTAGAGTCCAAATGAGGTGCGGTTTTTGGCCACGCGATCGTGATCGAACGCTCTAGATGATGGAGCAGGTTTAGGTGGGTTTTGGGCCAAAATGGAGGGGTGTTGGGCTGCAACACACACGAGGCCTTTTCGGTCCCTCGGTTAACCGTTGGAGTATCAAACGAAGTCCAAATGATACGAAACTTGACAAGCGGTCTACCGGTAGTAAACCAAGGCCGCTTGGCAAGTCTCGGTCCAATCCGGAAATGTTTAATCCCCACACACGAAAGAAAGCTAGAAATGACCACCGGAGGAGAACGAAGCGCCGGAATGCAAAATGGGCAACGGGGAAAATGCTCGAATTCATGAGATGAACACGTATGCAAATGCAATGCACATGATGACATGATATGAGATGCATGACAATGATACAACACACGGAGACAAAAAACCCGAACCCGAGAAAATAAAATAACTTAACGCCGAAACGGCAAGAGTTGGAGTACAAATTGGGAAAGTTACATCCGGGGTGTTACAGTGATGCACCTTCTAATACGACTTATTCACCTAGACAGAGGGAGTATAGTTTTATACACACACACACACACACACACACATATATATATATTTATATTTAAGGAGGCACTTGCGTACGTGAGGCTATGGACCTGGTGGGTCCCCATTGTCATCCTCTCCAAGTAAAGTCATCACCTAGCCCGCGCGCGCTTTCCGCCCGAAACAGTCAGCGCCGCCTGCCCCGCTTCCCGATGCCGGCGATTGCTCTGCCTTCAAATGACACAAGTGTCGTCCGTCCGTCCATCTTCCGCCCACATTAATGATACGTGGTTGCCGAGGCGGCTACTCCGGCACCATACGTCCGTCCATCTGCCCGCCCACCATTGCTATATAAACTGCTGCGCCGGCCATAGTGATACGTCTCCAACGTATCTATAATTTTTGATTGATCCATGCTATATTATCTACTGTTTTGAATGTTTATGGGCTTTATTATACACTTTTATATCATTTTTGGGACTAACCTATTAACCCAGAGCCCAGTGCCAGTTTCTGTTTTTACCCTGTTTTAGGGTTTCGAAGAAAAGGAAAATCAAACGGAGTCCAATTGACCTGAAACTTCACGGAACTTATTTTTGGAAGGAAAGAAGCCCAGAAGACTTGGAGTGCACGTCGGGGGACCTGCGAGGAGGCCACGAGGCAGGGGGCGCGCCCACCCCCTGGGCACGCCCTCCACCCTCATGGGCCCCTCGTGCCCCCCCTGACGTACTTCTTCTGCTTATATATCTCCATATACCCTAAAAACATCCGGGAGCACAATAGATCGGGAGTTCCGCCGCCAGAAGCCTCCATAGCCACCGAAAGCCAATCTAGACCCGTTCCGGCACCCTGCCGGAGGGGGAATCCCTCTCTGGTGGCCATCTTCATCATCCCGGTGCTCTCCATGACGAGGAGGGAGTAGTTCTCCTTCGGGGCTGAGGGTATGTACCAGTAGCTATGTGTTTGATCTCTCTCTCTCTGTCTCTCGTGTTCTTGATTTGGCATGATCTTGATGTATCGCGAGCTTTTCTATTATAGTTGGATCTTATGTTTCTCCTCCCCCTCTTCTCTCTTGTAATGAATTGAGTTTCCCTTTGAAGTTATCTTATTGGATTGAGTCTTTAAAGATTTGAGAACACTTGATGTATGTCTTGCCGTGCGTATCTGTGGTGACAATGGGATATCACGTGATTCACTTGATGTATGTTTTGGTGATCAACTTGTGGGTTCCGCCCATGAACCTATGCATAGGGGTTCGCACACGTTTTCGTCGTGATTCTCCGATAGAAACTTTGGGGCACTCTTTGAGGTCCTATGTGTTGGTTGAATAGATGAATCTGAGATTGTGTGACGCATATCGTATAATCATACCCACGGATACTTGAGGTGACATTGGAGTATCTAGGTGACATTAGGGTTTTGGTTGATTTGTGTCTTAAGGTGTTATTCTAGTACAAACTCTAGGGCTGTTTGTGACACCTATAGGAATAGCCCAACGGATTGATTGGAAAGAATAACTTTGAGGTGGTTTCGTACCCTACCATAATCTCTTCGTTTGTTGTCCGCTATTAGTGACTTTGGAGTGACTCTTTGTTGCATGTTGAGGGATAGTTATGTGATCCAATTATGTTATTATTGTTGAGAGGACTTACACTAGTGAAAGTATGAACCCTAGGCCTTGTTTCAACGCATTGCAATACCGTTTATGCTCACTTTTATCATTAGTTACCTTTCTGTTTTTATAATTTCAGATTACAAATACCCATATCTACTATCCATATACCACTTGTATCACTATCTACAGTCCATATACCACTTGTATCACCATCTCTTCGCCGAACTAGTGCACTTATACAATTTACCATTGTATTGGGTGTGTTGGGGACACAAGAGACTCTTTGTTATTTGGTTGCGGGGTTGCTTGAGAGAGACCATCTTCATCCTACGCATCCTACGGATTGATAAACCTTAGGTCATCCACTTGAGGGAAATTTGCTACTGTCCTACAAACCTCTGCACTTGGAGGCCCAACAACGTGTACAAGAAGAAGGTTGTGTAGTAGACATCAAGCTCTTTTCTGGCACCGTTGCTGGGGAGGTTAGCGCTTGAAGGTATATCTTTAGATCTTGCAATCGAATCTTTTTGTTTCTTGTTTTATCACTAGTTTAGTCTATAAAAGAAAACTATAAAAATGGAATTAAGTTTGCCTCATATGCTTCATCTTTTTAATATCTTTCGTGAGTATGATGGAAAGGAAAATTGTGCCAAAGTGTTAGAAGAAGAATGCATTAAAATATTTGGCACTAAATATTTGAATGATGAGCATGATTGTAATGTTGTTAGCATGAATTCCTTTAATATCCATGATGCTAATCATATGCAAAGCCACAAGCTTGGGGAAGCTATGTTTGATGAAGATGATATTTTTTGTCCCCCAAGCTTTGATGAGAAAATTTACTATGATGAAAGCATGCCTCCTATCTATGATGATTATTGTGATGACACGTATGATTTAAATAATAATGATAACAATGAAACTTGTCATCTTGATTTCAATTTTCAATCCCATGATAGTTACTTTGTTGAGTTTGCTCCCACTACTATTCATGAGAAGAATTTGCTTATGTGGAGAGTAATAAAAATTCTATGCTTGTAGATCATGAAAAGAATGCTTTGTGTGAGTTATATTGTTGAATTCATTCATGATGCTACTGAAAATTATTATGAGGGAGGAATATATGCTTGTAGGAATTGCAATAATATCAAGTTTCCTCTCTATGTGCTTAAAGTTTTGAAGTTATGCTTGTTTTACCTTCCTATGCAAGTTGATTCTTGTTCCACAAGTTGTTTGCTCACAAAATCCCTATGCATAGGAAGTGGGTTAGACTTAAATGTGCTAGTCATATTCTTCATGATGGCTCTCTTTATGCTACAATTCTTATCCTTTATGTGCGCATCGTTGAAATCATCATGCCTAGCTAGGGGCGTTAAACGTTAGCGCTTGTTGGGAGGCAACCCAATTTTATTTTTGTTTCTTGCTTTTTGATTCTATTTAGTAATAAATAATTCATCTAGCATCTGTTTAGATGTGATTTTATGCTTTTAATTAGTGTTTGTGCCGAGTAGAACCTTTGGGAAGACTTGGGGAAAGTCTTTGCGATCATGCTGTAAAAAAACAGAAAATTTAGCGCTCATGAGAATTGCTGCCATTTTCTATTGGAGAGTGCTATTTAGTTAATTCTTTTTGAAGATGATTAATAGATAAATTCCTCAGGTCCAGAAATTTATTTTAGAATGTTTGGGGTTCCATAAGTATACGTTTGATCCAGATTACTACAGACTGTTCTGTTTTTGACAGATTCTGTTTTCGATGTGTTGTTTGCTTATTTTGATGAATCTATGAGTAGTATCGGAGGGTATGAACCATAGATAAGTTGGAATAAAGTAGATATTACACCAATATGAATTTAGAATGAGTTCACAACAGTACCTAAGTGGTGATTTATTTTCTTATACTAACGGAGCTTACGAGTTTTCTGTTAAGTTTTGTGTTGTGAAGTTTTCAAGTTTTGGGTAAAGATTCGATGGACTATGGAATAAGGAGTGGCAAGAGTAAGCTTGGGGATGCCCATGGCACCCCAGTAATCAAGGACAACCAAAAGCCTAAGCTGGGGATGCCCCGGAAGGCATCCCCACTTTCGTTCCGTTCATCGGTAACTTTACTTGGAGCTATATTTTTATTCGCACATGATATGTGTTTTGCTTGGAGCGTCATTTTTATTTTCTTTTGTTTTGCTTGCTGTTTGAATAAAATACCAAGATCTGAAATTCTTAAATGTTAGAGAGTCTTCACATAGTTGCATAATTATTCGACTACTCATTGATCTTCACTTATATCTTTCGGAGTAGTTTGTTGTTTGCTCTAGTGCTTCACTTATATCTTTTTAGAGCACGGTGGTGGTTTTATTTTGAAGAAATAGATGAACTCTCGTGCTTCACTTATATTATTTTGAGAGTCTTAGAACAGCATGGTAATTTTCTTTGGTTATGAATTTAGTCCTAATATGATGGGCATCCAAGAGGGTATAATAAAAACTTTCATATAAAGTGCATTGAATACTATGAGAAGTTTGATACTTGATGATTGTTTTGAGATATGAAGATGGTGATATTAGAGTCATGCTAGTTGAGTAGTTGTGAATTTGAGAGATACTTGTGTTAAAGTTTGTGATTCCCGTAGCATGCACGTATGGTGAACCGTTATGTGATGAAGTCGGAGCATGATTTATTTATTGATTGTCTTCCTTATGAGTGGCGGTCGGGGACGAGCGATGGTGTTTTCCTACCAATCTATCCCCCTAGGAGCATGCGCGTAGTACTTTGTTTCGATAACTAATAGATTTTTGCAATAAGTATGTGAGTTCTTTATGACTAATGTTGAGTCCATGGATTATACGCACTCTCACCCTTCCACCATTGCTAGCCTCTCTAGTACCGCGCAACTTTCGCCGGTACCATAAACCCACCATATATCTTCCTCAAAACAGCCACCATACCTACCTATCATGGCATTTCCATAGCCATTCCGAGATATATTGCCATGCAAATTTCCACCGTTCCGTTTATTATGACACGCTTCATCATTGTCATATTGCTTTGCATGACCAAGTAGTTGACATCGTATTTGTGGCAAAGCCACCGTTCATAATTTTTCATACATGTCACTCTTGATTCATCATAATCCCGGTACACCGCCGGAGGCATTCATATAGAGTCATATTTTGTTCTAAGAATCGAGTTGTAATTCTTGAGTTGTAAGTAAATAAAAGTGTGATGATCATCATTATTCGAGCATTGTCCCAGTGAGGAAAGGATGCTGGAGACTATGATTCCCCCACAAGTTGGGATGAGACTCTGGATGAAAATAAATAAATAAAAGAGGCCAAAGAAGCCCCCACAAAAGAGAAAAGAGGCCATAAAAAAGAGAAGGCCCAAATAAAAAAATAAAAAAATGAGAGAAAAAGAGAGAAGGGGCAATGCTACTATCCTTTTACCACACTTGTGCTTCAAAGCAGCACCATGATCTTCATGATAGAGAGTCTCCTATGTTGTCACTTTCATATAGTAGTGCGAATTTTTCATTATAGAACTTGGCTTGTATATTCCAATGATGGGTTTCCTCAAAATGCCCTAGGTCTTCGTGAGCAAGAGAGTTGGATGCACACCCACTTAGTTTGTTTTTGAGCTTTCATACACTTATAGCTCTAGTGCATCCGTTGCATGGCAATCCCTACTCACTCACATTGATATCTATTGATGGGCATCTCCATAGCCCGTTGATACGACTAGTTGATGTGAGACTATCTTCTCCTTTTTGTCTTCTCCACAACCACCATTCTATTACACCTATAGTGATATGTCCATTGCTCACGCTCATATATTGTGTGAAGATTGAAAAAGTTTGAGAACATCAAAAGTATGAAACAATTGCTTGGCTTGTCATCGGGGTTGTGCATGATTTAAATATGTTGTGTGGTGAAGACGGAGCATAGCCAGACTATATGATTTTGTAGGGATAACTTTCTTTGGCCATGTTATTTTGAAGAGACATAATTGCTTAGTTAGTATGCTTGAAGTAATATTATTTTTATGTCAATATTAAACTTTTGTCTTGAATCTTATGGATCTAAATATTCTTGCCACAATAAAGAGAATTACATGGATAAATATGTTAGGTAGCATTCCACATCAAAATTCTGTTTTTATCATTTACCTACTCGAGGACGAGCAGGAATTAAGCTTGGGGATGCGATACGTCTCCAACGTATCTATAATTTTTTGATAGTTCATGCTATTATATTATCAACTTTGGATGTTTTATGGGCTTTATTATTACATTCTATATTATTTTTGGGGACTAACCTATTAAACCTAGAGCTCAGTTCCAGTTTCTTATTTTTCCTTGTTTTTAGAGTATCGCAGAAAGGAAAATCCAAGGAGTCCAATTTTGACCTGAAACTTCCACAGAAACTATTTTGGAAGGAAAGCAACCCAGGAGACTTTGGAGTCACGTAAGGGAAGCAACGAGGAAGCCACGGAGGCAGGGGGCACGCCCACCCCCCTGGCGCCCCTCCCATCATGGGCCCCTCGTGCTCCCCTGACGTACCTCTTCCCTCTATATATTCTCCACATACCCTAAAACTCAGGAGCACAATAGATCGGGAGGTTCTCGCGCTAGAAGCCTCCGTAGCCATCGAAAACAAATCTAGACCCGTCCGCACCCTACCGGAGGGGGAATCCTTCTCCGGTGGCCATCTTCATCATCCCGGTGCTCTCCATGACAAGGAGGGAGTAGTTCTCCCTCGGGGCTGAGGGTATGTACCAGTAGCTATGTGTTTGATCTCTCTCTCTCTCGTGTTCTTGATTTGGCACGATCTTGATGTATCGCGAGCTTTGCTATTATAGTTGGATCTTATGTTTCTCCTCCCCCTCTACTCTCTTGTAATGGATTGAGCTTCCCCTTTGAAGTTATCTTATCGGATTGAGTCTTTAAAGATTTGAGAACACTTGATGTATGTCTTGCCGTGCGTATCTGTGGTGACAATGGGATATCATGTGATTCACTTGATGCATGTTTTGGTGACCAACTTGCGGGTTTCGCCCATGAACTTATGCATAGGGGTTGGCACACTTTTTCGTCGTGATTCTCTGGTAGAAACTTTGGGGCACTCTTTAAGGTTCTATGTGTTGGTTGAATAGATGAATCTGAGATTGTGTGATGCATATCGTATAATCATACCCACGGATACTTGAGGTGACATTGGAGTATCTAGGTGACATTAGGGTTTTGGTTGATTTGTGTCTTAAGGTGTTATTCTAGTACGAACTCTAGGGCTGTTTGTGACACTTATAGGAATAGCCCAACGAATTGATTGGAAAGAATAACTTTGAGGTGGTTTCATACCCTACCATAATCTCTTCGTTCATTCTCCGCTATTAGTGACTTTGGAGTGACTCTTTGTTGCATGTTAGGGATAGTTATGTGATACCAATTATGTTATTATTGTTGAGAGGACTGACACTAGTGAAAGTATGAACCCTAGGCCTTGTTTCAACACATTGCAATACCGTTTACGCTCACTTTTATCATTAGTTACCTTGCAGTTTTTATATTTTCAGATTACAAAACCATTATCTATTATCCATATACCACTTGTATCACCATCTCTTCGCCGAACTGGTGCACCTATACAATTTACCATTGTATTGGGTGTGTTGGGGACACAAGAGACTCTTTGTTATTTGGTTGCAGGGTTGCTTGAGAGAGACCATCTTCATCCTACGCCTCCTATGGATTGATAAACCTTAGGTCATCCACTTGAGGGAAATTTGCTACTGTCCTACAAACCTCTGCACTTGGAGGCCCAACAACATCTACAAGAAGGTTGTGTAGTAGACATAGTCATCCGCATCCGTTCCCTTTCTCCTGTCCACACCACTACTGCCCACCATGGCTTCCTCGCGCTCCAGCACTCTTCGGGACGGGCGGACGACGGACCACAAGGAGATGGCAGCCATTGCTGCCGACCGGCTGGCCGGCAGGCAGCCGGAGGACGACGACGTCCCAATGGAAAACATGGTAGTCGAAGATCCGGCGCCAACCCCCTCCTCCGTGCCATCCTCGCCGGTGCATTGCACCATGACCATCGGCGAGGCCCGTGCCCAATATATGGATAGTGTGAGGCAGATGCGTCAGGAGCAGTTCCGGGAGGCGCAGGCCGACGCCTTCTACAACCACCGTCTCCTCTAGGAGCACCTGCAGGCGGAGGAGCAGATCGCCGCGGAGCAGGCAGAGCAGGAGGCGCTGCTCGACTCATACCGCTCCGCCCGCAAGGGCCGCCTCGAGTGCTGGCGGGACCACATGCGGGTGGCGGAGGTTGCGCCCGCCTACAAAGAGGCTAGCAAAGAGGGCGATGAAGCAGGCGAGGCGCTGTTTGGCGAGACCGAGGACGAGGCAGAGGACAATGCCGGCTCCGACGAGTCCCCGCTTCGCTGGCGTCGATGAGGCCCTGCTCCGCCGAGGCCTCGCGGCGCCAACAACGAGGCAGAGGACACCGCCGGCTCCGCCGAGGCCCCGCCCCGCCAACAACGAGGCAGAGGACATCGCCGTCTCAGCCGAGGCCCCACCCTGCCGGCAACGCGGGGGAGGATTTCCACCGCTCCGCTGAGGCGCCGCCTGCCGGCAACGAGATAGAGGACATCGCCGGCTCCGCCGAGGCCCTGCCCTGCTGCCAACAAGGCCGCACCACACAGAAAACGAGGAAGAGTAGAACACGGTAGGTCGCCACCGCTCGGGTCCAAGTAAGGCCACCGCTGCTACCCTCCTATTGAAGCCAAGCTAGGCGGGTTGACCATTGACGGCCGGTTAGCTTCTTGGCGGCGACGTGGAGTCGGGGAGTTCTGCTGGAGAATAACGCTGCTTCTACTTAACTGCTAGTGTAGTTGGCTGACTGACACATGGGCCCAAAAGGCCACATGTCAGTTACACAACTGCACCTGCAGTTAAGTCACTGAAGCTTCTGTTCAGCTCAGCGGGACACAGGTGGGTAGCTTCGGCTAATTAATTATACCTCCAGCGCACCCCTTTTTAGTTTAAGAATGTATGAAATGTAATGAAATCTGGCATGTTTATATGAAATCCGACCGTGTATGAATGAATTTATTTCGATTAGTTCGAATTCCTGTATCACTGGAATTGGATGAACATGCAAAACAATATGTACTAGCATTATTCCCAGGGTGATCACCTCGTTTGTAGCAGTTTCACATGTACTCCCTCCGGTCCTTTCTAGTCTGCATACAAGTTTTGTCTGCAGTCAAAGTATCTCTACTTTGACCAATCTTATACAAAAAAGTATGCACTTTCACAATGTGCAAAGTAAAAAGGAACAGAAGGAGTACAAAGAGTTTGAGTAGGTTTTTAGCGTTTCTGTACATTGCAATCAAAGACACAAGCCTAGCAATTCATAGAGAACATTCAAAACAATCGATGATTATGCATCTCAGCGACTCACATGTCAGAGGCAATATTTACTTCACAACTAAAGAATAAAGAAAAAATTGATCGACGCTGCTGACAGCAAGGGCGTCCCATTCGAAAATATCAAACGCATGTCTTGCTAAAATCAATGAGCAAAATTTGACAAGGTTGTCCCATTCCAAAATATCAAATGCCTATGATTGTGGAATGGGCAGGGTTTGCCATCAGTTTGGACATTGACATGGCACCTCGTGTTAAATAAACCAGCTGTTCTTTTTGTGCAGTTCCACCAAAATCAACCAAATTCGCGCGTAGCTTGTATGATTTCGCCCTTATATGTTGCAACACCTTGAAATTATCGGCACCTCCTTTCTTGTGGTGGAAATGAATGATTCGATGTATTCATGAACATTTTGTGCAGTTCCCATTGAAATCAAGCTGACCACCCCTGTTTGCACAAATACAAAAAAGTTATTAGTATAGAGCAAACTGTACTATGAATTGACAATTTCAACATGCACATACATGGTCCATGTAGAGCACACTTTTAGAAAAATGAAACTCACCAGAAAGAATCCTAGAACAACATTGTACTCGCCCATCACAGCAAAAAATGGAGATTTGTCAGTCCTTCTGAGCTGAAGTTAGTTTGGTGTTGTGGGGAGTAATGTAACCATCCTTCAACTGCTCCTTCTGATGATAAGATAGACAGGGCTTCTTCATCCTGGCATAATCGGAACTAGTCACTTCACGTACTCCATATTCTTCTTCAGAGGAAGATGATCTTGTTGTGCAAAGACAAGAGGACTACTAAATGCTAGCATCACTATTTGCTCAAAAAAAGGAAAGGAAATATTTAAAACAACACAGATGGAGCACTTCTCAAGGACAATACCACTTTTTCATGACAGTATCTAAACAGTAGCACAACACAAATAGAGATGAAAAAGCTCAATCATATGGATGAAATCAGTGGGTGAGTACCAACCTTTGTCAGGAGGCTTATTGTGTAGAGCATACAGATGAAGCAATTCTCCGGAACCATCTGTTGGAATCTACGGTGGTGGCCATGCTTACTATATACTCCTCGATTATTTTAATGTTTCCAACATCTTCTGGTGCAGTTCCACTAAAATATATGGTATCTTCAAAGAAGATCCCTGTTTGCACAAGTAGAGATAATTACATATTACATTAAGAGTGGCATCAAATCAGTGGCAAAACAATTGCTTGTTCCAGCCATAGCAATAAATTAAGATGCAAAACTATATCATTACTTGTGTCATCACAGTTCCAGTGCTTCATTACAGCACCGGGAGTTGATTTTTGTTTTTCTTCCCCTTGTTCTTCCCCTTCATCACTTGGTTCAATAACAAACAAGCTTCGCCTTCAATGTAAGATTTGGCATGTCAATTAGGGAGCACAAGTATAGTACTAAACTTAATTTTCTGATGAAAGTGACAAAATACAGGCCAACAGTTGTGAAATATCCTTATCTTACCTCAATGGGAAATTACCGTGCACATACAAATTGGAAGTCTTGTCTCCATTTGTGCAGTTCACTAAAATCAAGCAACATTATCGTACAAGTAACACAACATATGAATGCACACTGCAGAATCATGTGAAAGAAGGCTAGTACTGACCTCTCATGATGCGGAATTCAAACAACTCACAAGAAGAAGATCTGAACCAAATTCGCCTTAACGGATAGGAAGTAAGATCTCCTCTTGTGCAGTTCCACTAAGATCAAGCAATCAAACAACGTTGTCGGTGTGACATTTTGGTTGAACTACACAAAACACTCTTAAAACAAAAGTGTCTTGTGCAGTGAAACAAAAGGTCACAATGGCAACAAGGTGAAGCAGATAACCCTGTTTACACAGAGGTGCAAAGGAAACAATTAGTGGTCAATAACGGTGGGTGACACAAAAGCCAACAAAAAGAAGCATCTACCTTATCTAAATGGGAAAGAAAGCAAGACAGTAGCATTTCTCAAATGATGGCATTGATTAATATTAACATAGAGATTATATTAACAATAAAATTCGTTAAACATGTAATTTGCTTTTAACTGTGGCATTGCATCAATTTTCCAGCGGCATTATTAGAGGGTGTTTGTTTACAGGGACATTTTGGTGTAGGGACTAAAAAAACTCCGTGCCAGTCCCATCTAAACCAAAGAGGAGGGACTTTTAGGGACTAAAAGTGGGCATTTGGGACTAAAGAAAGAAGACCCCGAGGGAGTCTTTTTGGGACTTTTTCCAATAGTTGCCCCTGCCACGCATCGCACCTTGTCTCTATTAGTTCATTACTAGGAGTAACATGGTCTTTTAGCATGTCATTTAATAACCTCTAGTCCATGTTTAGTCCCTGGAACCCAGCAGGTAGGGACTAGGGAGTTTTTAACCAAACACGGCCTTAGATTAACAAAAGCTAATGAGTTGCACGGGACAGTGGACGCACCAGCACCATGTGCATCTACCGATGTACTGTGGTCATGCACAGTCTGTTGCAACAAAGAACAAGCAACCAAGGAGCATATTTGTGTTGGTCCCAGTTTTGTTATCTTTAGACGCCTTTCCCTATGTGAGCGCAACAAATCTAGTCATGCTCAAACTCTACAGCCTTGTCCCTTCCTTTCCTTTTTGAACTAGTACTTTCGCCCCTTCCTTTCCTCTTTGAACCATGTCCTAGATTTATGCGATACAACTTTCCCCACTACTTTCCCCCATTCCTTTCCTCTTTGAACCACGTCCTAGATTAATGCTATACAACTTTCCCCCTTCATTTCCTCTTTGAACCACGTCCTAGATTCATGCTATATACAACTTTTCCCACTACTTTCCCCCACTCCTTTCCTCTTTGAACCACGTCCTAGATTCATGGTATACATGCAGCTAGAGCAATGCATGTGGAGTAAGTAAATTATACCTTTAGGTTCTTGGGCGTGGTTCGGTGGGTGACGGGACGATGGCGAAGAAGAAGGGGTCGGAGGCCCTCCCGCACCGCCGCTGGGTGGAAAGTGAACAGCTGCGCTGGTAGCCCCTCGCCGACAGTGACAGTGTTAAGCCTCCTTCCCTTCCCAGCGGACGGATCCTGCCGGCTCTTTGAGCAGCAGTGAGGGGAGAGAGAGGCCAACGAAGTCTTGTTTAGTTCTGGAGAGGGCGAGAGAGTGTGAAGAGAGCAACTACAAGCGCTGAGGCTCCAGCGGGAGAGGGCGAGAGAGTGAGCGAACAGGCTAACCAGCTACACAACCCTTCCGTTATGTTCAACGAGAGGGAAATAACCTTTTATACATTCCTGCATTCGTGTGACAAGCATGCCATGTTTTTTTGTGTGTGTGGGAGTCATTGGGATTTCAATCATAATCGTGTCATGTGGCTTTGGTGGTAAGACTATCCACAGTGGTGCAGAAATAATGCAGCCTTAGTCACCTTACCTCTCTCCATGTAGTACGTTGGGTCCCACCAGTCAGAGGGTGAAACAAACAAATTAATAAGAAAAATTAAAAGCGCCAGCGGTGTATCTTACCTCACACATCTCGCTACTGCTCGGGAACACTGTCCAATTGATCCCTCTGTTCGCTCATGTACTATTTTAAGTGAATCCTTATTATAACATGCACACAAATTTTGGGCACTTGTATTCGACTTAAGTCAGTGTGCCACCATATCTCGTATACTTACTACTCCCTCCGTCTAGGTGTAATAAGTCATGTTAGAAGGTGTAACGGGACCAAGGTGCGTGCGTGTGCGCGCGTGCGTGTGTGTGTGTGTGTGTGTGTTTAACACCATGTGTGTGTTAGAGAGAGCGACAGATCGACCTACTCCTACAGAGAGATGTTGTGTAGTGTACAATTTTAGCCGCGAGAGCCGGTACATCCTATCGTTTCCGGGTGTGTCCGGTAGGGACATGCGGACAGCTGCCACGCCCGCTCCTGACCAGCCTGGCCCACCCAAAGCCCCTCCATCGACCGCACGCGCTTCCCGCCCGAAACGGTCAGCGCTGATCCAAAGAATCGGTGCTGCATTCATGCCCGGGCAGAGCGGACGCGACCTCTCACTAGCGCAAGAGTGATGGTTGCTTCGTCCATCCAACTTACTGCTGGGTCTATGTGATTTGACGGCTCATTGGTCTTTATTACTGATGTGGTAGGACTGCTGGATGTCCCACGCTTTCGGCGAAAGGAGGTATACTACTACTACTACTAGATTACAATTTTCTCCATTCTTATAGCGGAGGTGTGCAAGAGCAGTGAAAACATGCAGGCTCAGTGATTACATGGCCCACCTCACACTATCACCGTGCGACACCTAACTCTTTACATAGTACTCCCTCCGTTCCTAAATATTACTAGATGAGTCCCCGCGCGTTGGCGCGGAACAGCGGTATATCTCTCTGCACAAAATTATCGATTTCATAGGACAAAACAAACTCTATGACCACATGACAAATGTGGTAGCCAAACTAAATAAACTCCCATCATCATTTAGATCATCCCACATAAGGAAAAAAGATCAGCCAACTCCTACTGCATAATGGGATTATATTTTTCTTTTTGACATGTTAATGGGACTTAAAAGCTCACTTACATGCATGCTACCGGTGCATGCTTGCATGCAGACATGTTGTTGTGATTTAAAACCCACTCACATGCATGTGGCACAGTATTTCTGCATGCTTGCAAGTGGCTTAGTGCGGAGCCTCTCAACGTCAAGATCAGACGGCTATTATGGACTGATTTATTTCATCTAACGGCTACATCAATTTTGATGACGTGGCTCAAGGAGAGGATAGAGAATTCCTAGTAGTGGGGGCTAGCTATTACTAGTAGATATAAGTCTTTGTAGAGATTCCACTACATACGGAACAAAATGAATGAATCTACACTTAAAATGCATCTATATACATCCGCATGTGGTTCATGGTGAAATCTCTACAAAGACTTATATTTAGGAACGGGGGAAGTACTAGTATAGTACGCACTATAATTTATCAGCGAGATACATTTGTACAATGCTATGAAGCTTCCAGCTTCTGTTACATGTATCTTGCGTCCAAGGTTGCCCGTTGCAACATTTCATCAAATACCAAGGAGACTAACATGCATGCTATTGCATCTCAATGATTGACAGATCATAGCAAATATGTACTCCCTCCGTTCCAAAATAAGTTTCTCAAATTTGTGCAAACTTTAGTACAAAGTTGTACTACTACTAAAGTTGACACTTATTTTGGAACAGAGGCAGCTAAAGAAAAAAACGATCCATGCAGTCCCTAGCCCTTGAACCGTGAACCCTGACCAGGCTTCAATTTGCTGGCAATGTTCGAGCTTCCTAATAAATGAAGTTTGCAACCTTTTGACCATCAGATCATTTTGTGCAGTTTCACCAAAGTCGAGATGAGCATCCCTGTGGCAAACAAATTGAACAAGCGTGATTAGAATAAGATTACTGGGACTAGTTGATGAGACATAAAATCATCACAAATATAGTACGGAGAAGCCAGTAGAGGTATGTGCGGGGCAAAGAAGTAGAGAAATATCCATAGGGAGTGATGTGGGCAGCTGGAGCAGTGGTGCAAGCCGGCTGTAAAGGGAGTTGTACCTGAGGGATGTAGCTCAACCTTGAGGAGGGCGGCGGGAGGCGGCAACTGCCCACGTCGCGGAAGTGAGCAAGGGACGAAGGCAACCTCACGGGCTTTGCGAGAGAGAACGACGGGGACCCTTGACTGGGACGTGCCGACAGTGGGTTTTCGCTGTCGGCGACGAGCACCGCATCTACATTAAGCATCCACCCCTTCCCCAAGCGGACGTGGTCCGCCGGGATGTTAGAGATGTGGCCACAGTCGTTTTGTGCGAGAGAGTGTGAAGAGAGCAACCCCAGCAAGCATCCGTGTAGGCTGGCCCGTCCTGACTTTGTATATAGTGGAGCGGTTTCCTTTTCTCTTCGTATGAACCTATCATATTGCGTACGTGCCACTGAAGAAAAAAACTTTATTTATAAATGACGCGGCACCTACTACTCGTTCTCCTATAACCTTGTGCTTGGCATCTCCAAAATATTGACCTTGCGATTGGCTCTTCGCCTCTTCGGGAAGTCGAGCAATAATGGTAGTGCAGTATATATCGTTTTGGCTATAAGAGACCGAATGAGTTGCTGCACGTCCACCACGTGGGCGAGGGTCGAGGGGCGAGGGAGAGTGCTACATACGAAGCAAAATGAGTGAATCTACACTCTAAAATATGTCTATATACATCAGTGTTTGGAGTATGTACTAGTAGTACATATTGAAATCTACTAAAGGACATATATATTCCAAACAATATGATATAATCTCTATAACCAAGGTAGTAGGGACGAGGAGTAAACGGAGGGAGTAGTAAATTTTCTCCTCGTCTTGCGAGCCATCGCGCGCATGGGCAAGGGAGCGGGCGTAAGGCGTAGTAAGCAAGCTTCACCTCATCCTGCGAGCCACCGCGCCCGTGGGCGGGGGAGACGGCGTACTAAGCAAGCTTCTCCTCATTCTGCGAGTTGACGGGACACATCAAAAGTACTCCAGTGTATAGAGCCTTGCCTCTAAGTTAGGCCCCACATGGTTTGCCTCTTTTTTTAACATAACACGTCAAGTCGCAATTTGTTTGTTCACCCGTGGTAGACGATCCTCCCTCCACCAAGTGGACAACCAGTACACGTGCCAAATTACCACGTGGGTTGCCTTTTTCATACAGAAATGAGCTCCACCGTGTACCCGCGCGGGTGTGGTTGGGAAAGAGACGGGAGTACGTGTGCCATGCATGCACCTCTTCTCTTCGTGCACGCCCCCCACCTACGTGGGTGTGTGTGAGAGAGATACAAACCGCGTTCGTGAGTGTTTTTTGTTTTGGGGTGGGGGTGGGGTGGGGGGTTGATTTCGTGAATTATTTGTGGGAATATGTGTCGATGACATCTCAAACAAAATTTTGCATGCAATGTGTGTGAAATGGAGGCCTATCCATATCATACATAGAGGGTCGGGCAATCCACGAGAAGAGAGGGAGGGGTCATAGCTATCGATAGAGTAGAAGAGAGGATCAAGTGGGTGGGTGCGAGATCGATGAAGAGAGCCATCGAAATTGTGTGTGTGTACAAGTCAAAGATATAGGGTGACTGGCCTACCGAAATGTTAGAGGGCACATGTCAAGTTTGTATGTGGCAAGGATACATGACTAGAGCGCTCGATGTATCAGTGTGGGGGGGGGGGAGGGGGTGGTGGGAGGGGTAGGCAGAGGCCTAACTATAGAGGTAGAACGACTCGTATATGTGTTGAGAAGGAGAGACCCAGCTATGTCTTGAGGGAGATCGGTCGACATCCATACATAATTGAACGATGGGAAATATGATGGGAGAGAGAGAGAGGAGAGAGAGAGGGAGGGAGAGGGAGGGAGAGGGGTAGAGTGCTGGATGGGTGATGGAGTTGCTTCTCGAAGATGGTGGGAGAGGCCTACTAGACAAACTGAGGGTGGAACTGCAATGTTATAAATAAGAGTGGGGATGTGTTTCTGTGTGTGCCTGTGCGTGATAGATCTGTCGGGGCGCATCCATGGATGATGAAGGGGAACCATGTGTTTGGTAAGCAAACCTAACTAGATCGGTAGATCAATTGTTGTTTGTCGGAGGAAGGGAGAGACACAACTAATGAGGTAGATCAATTGACGTGTGGGTAAAAACGAGTTATAAGGACCTAGCTAGCTATATGTATAGCAAGAGATCGGTCGGTGTATGTCCATTTGTTAGAGGCAAATAAGGCCCAGCGAGACGGATAGACAGAGAGAATGGAGCTAGGAGGTGGTGCGAGAGGCCCAACTACTAGCTAGATAGGGGGAGGAGTGTGCGGTTGTGAGAGCGATGAAAAGAGGGGCGAGAGTTTACACGTGTGTCTGACCGTATGAGAGACACGAGGCAAGGACGCATAAAGGAGGAGATTTAAGGTGTGTTTGTATGTTGTAGGCAGGCATCACTGGAGAGGTTTATCGATCGGCGTGTGTCGGAAAGGAGTTGTGGAGACTCTGGGAGAACGACCTAAAGAAAAAAATGAATGTGCCCAGTGGATAGAATGCCGAGGGAGGGGGAGGGAGAGGAGGGCGTGTGCATGCACGAGAGAAAGTTAGTGGTAGCTACAAAGGTTAGAGGATTGTGTGGGTGTAAGAGACTAACAAAGATCATAATTTGATATGAAAGCGGATTCATATATTTGAATAGGAGATCATAGTGTTTTAAACATTGCATGCATGAATATAGCGGTGATACATGTGCTGTGCACATGTTATACCGTAATGTGATAATGCATGATGTTTGCAACTCACAGCTAAATGCCGTACAATCTAAATCATACTATACATCAAACAATCTCACATTTTATTTGAATTTGTGATAATGTGTGGCGTTTGCAACTTACAACTAAATATCAAACAATCTAAACAATACTATATATCGAACATTCTCACATTTTATTTGAATTTGTGGTAATGTGTGGTGTTTGCAACTCACCTCTAAATACTTGTAGGCATAGGGGGGCGGGGCACCATACATAATGTGATAAACACATTATACATATGAGACATGGTTTAGATTATGAAGATATAGCTAGAGCTAGAAATGTAATGTGATTTGAAATCAAAATAAAGTGGATTCAAAAAATCTAGTTCGAGTTCATATAGTACACATAGTTCATATGTAACTCGAGACTAATCATGTGGTGTGCTATGAAGATAATACACAAACGATGGTTTAACTTGACAATAATGATGATTGTAGATCTTATTAAAACAGAGAAACGAATTCAAATGCTTTGACTTCACAACAATCATTACTGTAGATCCTATTCAAATAGAGAAACGAATTCAAATTTAGTTCATATTGAAGCGGTAGTATATACGTTTGGAATGCACTAAAACACTCATTTGAGTAGTAGGTTGCATGCATTATACGCGTAGCGAAATATTTTAATTGAACATAACA